>NW_024884142.1:7483995-7637693 GCF_019232065.1 Centrocercus urophasianus | reverse complement strand
AAATTCTCTATTGCTTTGTTGTTTGTCTCCAAATAGGAGAAGCTTAATTTCTGCTTTTAATTTTCTAAAATTTAATTTTTTTTTTTTTTTTTTTTTTTTTTTTTTTTTTTTTACTAAAGAGGATCAAGTGTTGCTCATGGGAGCAACTGTGTGCCTGAAACAGGCAGGGCCATATATTCCATCAGACCAATAGAGACCTCTATAGAAACTATTCCTTCAGTGGATGCTGGCAGAACTGGAGCATTTATTCACGGCCTATGTGCATTGAATTTGCATCACTGCTTGTTTAATCTTTTCATATAGTGATATAGATATGGCCTTAGGCTGGTGTATGGATTGTTTCTTGGGTGTAGTTTATTATTCATAGACAGGATTCAGTTAAAAGAAAATATAATATTTACAGACTTGTTCAGTAGAGCTTTTTTTTTTTACCCTGATTTAAATATCAGTTTTAGATTCATACAGGTTCTGCTTTGAGCACTCTATACTGATTCAGAATCCCCTGTTCCATCTGAAGACATGAAATTTATTTTTATTATAACAATTATTTATTTAAAAATAACTGCGAAAACCCTCTGGTTTGGCTGAAAATCTACTAAACCCATTAGGATAAATTCTAATGCCCTTTGTACCACCAGCATTTTGTCTGAGCACTGTGTGAATTCTAAAACTTGTGCTTTTTTCCCCCACTCTTCTATTTGCTGGTATTTGCCTTAATTTTTATGGTAATGACTTAATTTAAAGAAGAGAGTTTCTCAAAGCTGCAAGATTCATGGTCATTCTAATTGTACATCATTCCTTTTGTGAGTTTCGTGTTATTACAGACACCTAAATTTAACTAAATAACCATTGATTAAGTAGATGATAACAGGTGATTTAGAATTGGTGTTAAATCAAGCATTGTCGATCCAAGTGTCTGCATGATAAGTTTTGGACTGTTTTATTATTAAAATGTTAAGAATGCAGGGAAATATAGGGGAAAAAAATAAAAAACAACTCTGTGCTTAACACTTTACCATTTGGTCATAGGTTTCATTAAAGTTAGTTTAGAATAATGTAAACTGTGAAATCTTTCAAATTTCTGACCTGTCTTTGTCCTCATTCACACGAATTGTACTTCATGGGAGGGCAACGTTTTAGGAGTGTGTTACAAAGGTGATTGTCAAAGTACAGGGGAATAGACACACTAATCTGTTTGAACTCAAGTTGTTATAGATATAGATGACAGAACTCCCAGGAACGGCACAGAGCTGGATCAGGAAAGGTTCAGACTAGACATTGGGAACTGCTTTACTGTGAGGGTTATCAAACACTGGGATAGGCTCCTTATGGATGTGGCTGATGCTCTGTACCTTTCAGTGTTCAAGTGGCACTTGGATAATGTCCTCAATAACATGCTTCAGCTTTTACTTAGCACTGAAGAGATCAGGCAGTTGTAGAGGATGATATTTGTAGGTCTCTTGCAACTGAACTATTATTCCATTCCAATCATCAATAAGTTTGCCTTTTTAAAGATCTTAAACATGTGATTTCATATATATATATATATATATATATATATATATATATATATATATCTAGAGTGGGATTTCAGCTGGACTTCCTGTAGATACGTATGTTAATTCATGTATGTAAGAAAGCACTTCAGAAAGGGGCAGAAGGGTGCTTCTCTAGGAGTTTTCCTGGCTGATTGTGCAGAAAATATTGTTTGAGTGATGTAGGAAATGTATTGAATTGTTAACTGTGTTAGGGGACTCCTACTGTTTTGGCTAGGCATACAGTGCTTCTATGGGAGCATTTTGTTCAATTTTAAGGGGGAAAATGTTTAAAAGTACCCATGATGATCTCAGATTATTTCTGTGGAAGACAGTGGGGAAAATGATCTCATTATCAATTGGTGTATAAGGAGGAAAAAATTAAAAACCATTAAAATTATATTTCTATGATTTAAACAAAAATACAGAAATCAATATCAATCCTTAAAGTGTGCAAGCCATTTAAAATGTGTCCATTTGTTGAGTGAAGTCGCATCAGCAAGCTCATGTATCTGTGTCTCAAACTGGACTTCTCTGTAATAGTGACTAGGTAGAAATACTGTATCTGTGCACGGTGAAGTGTCAAGAAGCTTTAGACAGAGTGGTTTGTAAAATAAAGTAGATTTTTGAGAATGGTTTCAAAATCAAAACATTCAAGCAGTTTTTTTTCTCATTGGCACATTCTCTCCCCTTCTTTTTGTAAAATCTTCTTAGCGTCCACACTGGTACATTAGGACAAAAAGTAATTATGAAAAGCAGGAGAAATCCTGAGTTTATTGGCTAAATTTGGATAGAATTTTTGACGTGGCTGACCATCTTTCAGATAAGATCTTTGTGTCAGAGTGCAGAGGTCAGGGTATAGAAGCCTTGGGATATCAAAAGGTGGTGAGAAGAATGGCTGGGATTTCCAGCAGCCTAAGAGTGCTCTTTTGTCTTTGGTGGTCAGTTGTCGAGGATGATGCCTGTGTACATCAAAGAAATGTCTAAACAGTGTTATCTAGGCCTGTCCTTTGCCCCCTGCCATGTAATGGGCCTCTTTTCAGGAAAACATTGGGAAAGCTGAGAAAGCGAGCTGTCCTATGCTAGTGCTATTAATTCAGCAAGAAAGCAGATCAATAATGTTTGTGCTAACCAGTAAAACAATCTGCTAGTTTCTAAAAATGCAGATTAGCCAATCCTTTTTTTTTTTTTTTTCATAATTGACATTAGCTGAGACTGTATTCCATAAAGAATTCAACTTCTGCCTGCTTTATCAATTATGGAGAATTATTCCGAGAGAAAACAAACAAACACTGAAAAAAGAGCTGATATTTTGTGCAATTCATACTTAAAACATTGATGTCTGAGAGAGTGCTACCATCGTTTTCAAGAAAGATGTGCTTTCCTCATCAACAAATGAGTGACAATAACAAAACAAAGCTTATACCTAGTATATACAACCCATATTGCCTTCTACTGAACGAAAAACATCTGCTTGTGTTTCCTTTGTGCCAAATCCAATACAGAAATTTATTCTAAAAGTGTTATGTGGAAAGAAATTATGACTATTTAGAATATTTTCTATGTATGCCTATGTGCACAAGGAGAGACTGATTCCTTTTTCTTTTTTAATTAATTTTTTTTTTTTTTTAAAGGTATAAACTCTTTAAAACCTCACTTTTACAGACGCTGGCTACTGTGAGTTTTAGTGGTGAGCAGCCAGGGCAATAATCTGGGGCCCCAGCCAAGTGGGAGCTCATTAGACTAAGGTGGGTGGTTATGAAGAGGAAGCCAGACTAGAAATGGGCTGGTATTGCTGGTTCCTGGCTTTTTTGTCAAGTCACAACAAATGGTGGTGCCTATATCACCATGTAATGCCACTGTCATTCTTGAATTTAATAGAACAATGTAAAGTTGAGTCTTTGCAGGTCTGAGAGTTAGTGCAGTAGAATTATACAAATTTTGTTTGTAGATCACTTTCTAGGGATATTTGATAAAACCAAGATTTAATTTAAAAAAAAAAAAAAAAAAAGGATTCATTGCTGCCCACATCTTGCTAACTGTATCATAATATACTCCAAGTTTTAAGTAATTGCAAATATCTCCATCCATAACTTTATTGAAGAGAATAGATCAAATGAAGGGAGAAGGACAAAATCCATACAAAATGAAATCCGATTCTTTAGTTCAGTTGTGAATCTGTGACTAAACAGATTAATTTAAATTCCTTTTAAAAGTGATTCATGTCTGCAAGTATCTTATTTCAATAGCTAGCACACTTAGCTAATGAGTAGGTCACTGTTAGCATACAGTGATATTCAGTTATGTCATTAAAGTATAATTTGTAAATAATAATATAGAAATCAAGGAAGCAAGAAAAAAATGTAATTTCTCTCATAAAGATTCCCAGGCTATCTTTGATGTTTACATAGTTGCCTCTTTTTTTTTTTTACCCATACTGAACACTCACTGAGGTCTTGCTGTGATGTAAATTCATTACTAGTCCTCCCATACTGCCATTTAAAAATCTACTTTAAAAAAAATATAATTAAATATATAGGAAATAGATTTTTTTTTTTTTTTTTTTTTTTTTCTATCATAACCATCTGCTTTTACGTTTTTGCTTAGACTGGAAGCTTTTAAAATTAAGTTTGCTTTTACATTTTGTTTTGCCACTTGTTGGTAGGAGAGTTGAACCTTTCTCTGTAATGAAGTGACATCTATTACCTAATGTCAGGTTTAAGACAGGAGGAGGACTTTGAGAGACACTTGATTTCAGGGAGAAGGACATGGTCCCTCTGAAGCCTTTACCTTGATTTGATTGTGAAAGTGTGTTGAGTAAATGGCAGATAGCATTGCACACTTTGTTCTCAGTGATACAGTATAATGATGAGACAATAAGAAGTGAAGTAAAAGCAGTTAAAAATGCAAATTAATAAGATTATATGAAGAACATTGATATATGGCAAGAACAAGGAGAATAGTTTTAAACTAAAGAAGGGGAGATTTAGATTGGATGTCAGGGGGAAATTTTTCACCAAGAATGTGGTAAGGTGCTGGAACAGGCTGCCCAGAAAAGCTGTGGATGCTCCATCCCACTTGAAGCAGGGTGGGATGTTTCAAAATGTAATTAGCATTAATTAAAAACCTTAACTCAAACCACACGCAGTGATTACATCCTCAGAGCCATAGAACGCTATATGCGTGCAAGAAATTAAGTGTGCTCTTGCCTTAGAATAACCCATGGCCTTGTTTTATTTTGCCGAACAGATACTGCAAGGAGCCACATCCTCTGTTTGACTTTGGCTAGAAAGTGGATGGGCTGTGAAACTGGTTGACTGTGCTTGAGTGGGAATGCTTGCCTTATCAAGTAGCATAATGATGGACTTCATGAAGAGAAAAGGGACCTGGGGGTGTTGGTTGATGCTCGGCTGCACATGAGCCGACAGTGTGCCCAGGTGGCCAAGAGGGCCAACGGCATCCTGGCCTGCATTAGAAATTGTGTGGCCAGCAGGAGCAGGGAGGTGATCATCCCCCTGTACTCAGCACTGGTGAGGCCGCACCTCGAGTGCTGTGTTCAGTTTTGGGCCCCTCACTGCAAGAAAGATATTGAGGCCCTGGAACGTGTTCAAAGGAGGGCAACAAAGCTGGTGAGGGGTCTGGAGCACAGGGCTTCTGAGGAGCGGCTGAAGGAGCTGGGAATGTTCAGTCTGGAGGAGGCTCAGGGGAGACCGCATTGCACTCTACAACTTCCTGAAGGGAGGCTGTGGTGCAAAAGGGTCTGGCCTCTTTTCCCAGGCAGCAAACAGGCCCCGAGGAAATGGCTGCAAGTTGTGCCACAGGAAGTTTAGGTTGGACATGAGGAAGAACTTTTTCTCTCAGAGAGTGGTCAGGACTGGAATGGCTGCCCAGGGAGGTGGTGGAGTCGCCGTCCCTGGCAGTGTTCAAGAGGTGTCTGGATGAGGAACTACGAGATGTAGTTTAGTTTGTGGTAGCAGTGGTTATGAGAAGACAGTTGGACTAGATGATCTTACGGGTCATTTCCAACCTTGTGATTGTAGGATTGTGTGATTCATCTGTATGGGTCTTCCAATAAACTCATTTCTATAGACTCTACCACTAAGGACTGTTGTGTGTGACAGATTATGAGCAGGTGACTAACAGCTATAGCTGTGTTACTGCAGGAGGGAAGTATTTTGTCTTTGCATTTTGTGCAAAACTCTTATGAGGTCATGAAACCAAAGCAGTTAATGTCAACTGGTAAAAACAAAAACCTGCTTTTAAAAACAAAATTGCTGTAAATATCATGTTGTGCACTGATAACTGAGCCTCAGCCCTAGGACACATGTCTATATTTGCTGATGTGCGTGTAGATACAGGTAGGATCTAGCCACCTGATTTACTTTTATCCATTACTGGCATATGGCTATTGCTTTAAAAGAGCTTCTTATTGGTGTTTGGGGGTACAGTTGGCTGAAACAGTTGAAATGGTGATAACCAGAATTTATTCAGAATAACAGAAGATTCTAAGTTGCTTATAAACTAATAAAGAACTATTCAAGAAGAGAAGGTTTTATAAAACTCTAATTTGGTAAAGAATTGTGAGCATTTTAATGAGAGAGTTCTATTCATGTAGTATATAGAGTGTTGATTGAATGGATGATAGGATTAAGAAAAGATAATATATTATTTCTGTATCTGCAGTGTATGGATCTGGAAACACTGATAGAAGTTAGCATTCATAGTCAGAAAGGAAGGACTTTGATAATGTGAAAAAATGGGAAACTTGCTGATAACTTATGTCAAAAAAAAAAAAAAAAAGTCAAAGGCTTGAAGATTTTCTGAAAGGAATTGGACAAATTCATAGAAGAAAGATCTGTGAATACTAGTTAACCCTCCAGATGCGTCTGTAAGCTGCACTTCAGATCAGGTGACGACAAAAAAGCCTTCCTTTCTTGTGCTCCTTCCTGAAAGCTACCTGAAGCCACAGTGGGAAGCAGGGTGGTGAGCCTGGAGGACCTTATATATGATACAGATCCAGTATTTCCATGTGCTAAGTTTTAAGTGAACAGCAGAATTCTAATAGGGGTAGATTTGTAATTGTGTATACCAATTATTCCTCCCTTCTTCACAGCTTTTGACACAAAAGACAAGGAAGAAAGATAATATTTCTATCTGAAAGTGACATGGGCCCCTTGTGGGCTTGACTTATACTCTTCTTTAGGCAGAGATCACGTTCTTGAGTCTTAGACACCTTGTAGACAAGTGGCAAGTTTAATGATTGTTCCTTGGTACTTAGGGAGATGTTCCCCTATAGGGGGTAAATTCTTCAGAGTACTTCATATTTGGAACATCCCATATTCAGTAATAGAGCAATTGTTCTGGTGCACTTAATGAAATTATTTTTCTTATTCTTCAGAAGTTAAGCTTTACTGTGGAGCGGTTTCCTGAAAGTGGTGTAGTAGTGTTTATGTAGCATTTAAATATTAGGATGAGTTATAACAAATTAGGATACTCTTAAGCCTCCCCATGTCAGATGTACATTGACAAAGACATGGGAGGTAGGTGCCCTCTGGAGAGTAGATAAATTACATAACAGTAAGCTATATTTTTCTGAAAGAGCTTTTATCAAATGTCTAGGATGAAGTCTTTATAAGAAGGTTTGTTTTTTTTTTTTTTACTGCTATTGGACAAGTTGTGTGTGTGTGTGTGTGTGTGTGTGTGTGTGTGTGTGTGTGTAAAATATCTGTAGTGCATAATTAAGGGAAAGTGGATCTGGCAAATATGAACAGTCAGCCCTTAAAGCAAAGAATTTTGCTCTTACACAAATTACAGGATAAATGGATGCTTGGAGATATGAAGAGTAAGCCCTTAAAGGCAAGAATTTTGCTGTTACATAACAGCTTGTTCCTATTCCTGACATATTGATTGGTACAATATGTCCAGTGGTGATGTTTTAGAAATACCATTTTGTACTGTTCATGATGTCTGTTCACAGTGCTACTCCATTCTTTTCTCAGTCACATGAAACTCTGTTCTTTTCTGACTTTCTTGATCATGAGTCTGTTTTCTTCTGCAGGAGTGAAGTACAGTGAGTTAAATTAGAAGTGGGAGCAATGCCTCGGTTATTTGAAAAATGCCAAGAACTCTGAACTAACTGAAATGATGGCACTAAAAATATGTAAATGAGAAAGCGTCTTAAATTTTGCAGTGGGAGCTAAAGTAAGCAATCACTCCTGGTGTGCTGTTGATATGCAAGTCATGATTTTGTTCTAGTAGATGCCTTTCCGTCACGTTTTTATATTCTGAAGGATCCCAGTCCATTGAAGACTGCTAATTCTTGTGGTGTCCCTTCTTGTATTTTACTGAGTCTTTTCAAGGTCTATTATGTCCTTTTTGACAAAATGGGCCTAAAGTGCACACAGTGTATAAGATTATGGATTTATCCAGTAGCACAGTAACATTTCCTGTCTTGCTTTCAGCTCCTTTCCTCTTAAGTCTTAAAATCTGATTTGCTTTTGTTGTTGTTGCTTGTTTGTTTGCTAATGAAAAGAAAAATAAAAGTAAAATTTAATTAGAATTTACTAGTAAAGTCACTTATTATTGAGTTACTATGCAGTAATGAGCACTACTGAGGTTGCTGTTCTCAATGAAGAAATTGACATTCTAGGTAATTTTTTTACTGCAGGAGTATATTGAGAATATAATTTCTGATACAAATATATCATTCTTAATCTTCCAAGAAAACTGCTATTATGGTTACGAATTTAAATACCATGTTCATTAGGATTATATGATGCGCATTTGTACTTGACAGAAGGAGTGAGGTATATAAATGCTGTTAGGCTGTTTTAAGGTTTTTATGGTAAAAAATAATTGCTATTTGTAATTTGTATTATATTTGTTATAGATCTATTTTTCTTATCTCTTACTAATATTTTTGAGGTTTGTGTTGTGCTATAATGATATCCTTTTCAACCTGAACAACCCAAAAATTTCAAATAGGCCATAAATGTCAGAATAGCAATGCTCTCTTCAGCTACAGCTTCTTTCTGTATTATGAGGTAAAAAATTAGTAAGGATTTTAACATCACTTTCAACAGAATATCTGAAATCACACATCTGTCAAATTCATTATCGTCCTGGTGGGTTTGACTCCAGAACTGTTTTTTTGACAAATTCTGAGGATGGAGTACTGTAGAAAATTTACAGATCGTCTCCTCCTTGCTTTCCAAAGTCCACACATCTGCCAGGAATTTAAAGTAAACAGCTAAATGTTTAGTAAGTGCAAGAAGAAATGATGATCCAGCACGAAAAGTTACTGTAGGAAAAATGCTCAGATCTAAGCTCTGTCACTGTTCCTGTGTGACTTTGAAATATTTGAACTAAGTCTTTTAGAAGCATTTAGATGAACCTACCTGTTGTGGGTTTTTCAGTTGTAACTAGGGACTCAGGAGATTATGGGTACTATGCCAAGATCACTTCAGATTGTAACTTCCCATCAGTAAAATGGAGAAAAGGCATACCCTGTAGTTCTACTAGGGAGTTAGTAAACACGGAGGTGTTCAAGAATTATTATACAGAAGTTGTGATTTGAAAGAAGAAAGAAAAAAATGGAGATTATAGCACTTCTCAAAACTAAGATGGCACAATTTTTATTTAAGTAAGTCTGAGAATTTTACTGTTTGGAATATTGTCAACTGATGTATTTAAAATGCAACACTGAACTCTTCTATGTCATTTTTGAGTAGAAGTTACCAGATGAGAGAGTTAAGGAAAATATATCTAAAACCATGGTAAACTAAAGAGATCAAAATTTGAATTATTCCTGGTAATTAAAATAAGCCGATCAGATAGAAAGTTGCGTAGTGTATATTTGTTTTAATTGGAAGCAGTGACATATATTATTTTCTAATTTATTGACTGTGAAATGAAACCATCCATAGGTACACATAGACCTGATATCTGCCCAAGTGTATATGAGGAAGTAGGTACAAAACACGGAGTTGATGAGGTGTCTGAGCACCAATCTTATGAGGAGAAGAGGCTAAGGGAACTGAGATTGTTCAGCTGGGAGAAAAGGAGGTGCAGGGGAGATCTTATGTCTTTCTACAAGTGCCCAGAAGGTTGTGGCTAAGTGGGAGTTGGCCTCTTCTGCCATGTAAATAGCGATGGGATGAGAGGAAATGGCCTAATGTTGCACCATGGGAGGTTTGGGTTGGGTAGTAAGAAAAATTTCTTCTCCCAAAGAGTGGTCAGTCACTGAAATGGGCTGCCCAGGGAGGTGGTGGAGTCACCATCCTTGGAGGTGTTCAAGAAACATTTAGATGTGGTACTAAGGGGCATGGTTTAGTGGGGAAATAGTGGTGGTAGGTGTTTGAACTACATGATCTTGGAGGTTTTTTCTAACCTTAGATATTATATGTTTCTATGAAAATGGTAATGGAAATTGTGTAATAACTGTGATAGTTTGCAGTGAAATAGCAGCATCTTTGATGTTAAACAATAAACACAAGTGTATCAGATCACATAGAGAATTTAGTTTTACTTTGTACTGGCAACAGAATGTAATATGCCTGTTCCCCAGCTGTGCCATATCTTGTCTCCTGACCCAACGTACTATCCAGAGTCCTGCATCACATGGTCTGATATATGAAGTCTTTCACAAGGACAGTGAAGAAAGTTGAGAGTTCTTCAGAGGTGCTTTTCTGAGCACACAAGTGGGTGTTACTCAGCCAGGAGTTTCTCAGGTTTCTTTTTCCCCAGGATGACAATTTCAAGAGATGGAGGAATGCTCTGAAGGAAGTGTTTTGAACAGTTAGAGCTGTTAATAGCTACGAAAGCACCAGTCAGGCTGTATCTTTAAGTTTTTAAGAAATAGTCTTTGAACATATGTTTAAAATTCTTACACAGGTACAGCATGACTGAACAAATAGCACTTCTGTGAGGTGCACAAGTAACAGTGAAATGTGAGTGAGATACAAAAGCAGCAATGGTTTCTTTTGCTTGTAAGAGCAGTGAGGAAACAGTTGTGACATTCTGAAATGCTCCCCTTGTGCACTGAGAAAAGTAAGGCTTTTTCTGGCAGTGATTTTACCTGTCATAAAACAGTGTGTCAGATTAATAATGCATTCTATTGAAAAGGAATGGGAGGTTTGCTTAGCCATGATTCATCGTTATCTGGTGCAGTAATTAAGTCTGTTGCTTGCCTTAGGGTCAGCGTGACCCTGTTTATTTTAATTTTTCAGCTCTGAATTTCTGTGCAGTGGATGTTGAAGGAGGAATTAGCAAGAGAGAGCGATTTATTGGTTTCTGTAGTTTTTTGGCAAGTGTTTATTGCCCTTCATTATTTTTTTTTCTTCTCATTCATTATTGAAATATTGATAACACCTAATTGGCCTTTTGTTTTACTCTTTAATTACATTTTTTTTCCTTAGAGATTTTAGAAAACATAGTATCGTGATTAGGATCCTTATCAGATCAGTGATGGGAAGAATACAGGAAATACTTGTATGGCTTTACATACAAAGCAGTATTTAAGAAGGTTCTTAGGTTCTTTAAAACATTTTCACTTGAAAGACAATTCCGTTCTGCCTACCCTCTTACTTCATAAGAAGGAAGCAGTTCACTATACTTGCTTTCCCAGTTTACTTCACATTTGTTAAGTATTTCCCAATAGATCCTGCATGTTATTTTGCTGTTCTCTTCAGTACCTTTTTAATAAATCCTGTTTTTTTTTGTTGTTGTTGTTTGTTTTTGTTTTTGTGGGTTTTTTTGTATCTACAAAAAATGAAGTGTAGTTTCCTGACATGATTTTTCTGGTAACACTATTGGGGTAGCTCAAAATCATGAATGTAACTGTTCTCTGTGCAGTAAAGAAGTGATGTCATCCCCAGCGTATTTCCAAACAGTGGAAGGGAGTCACAGAACAATGATAACAATAAAAAAGTGGATGAAAACATTTAGAAAAATTTATAGAGTTTTCCAAACTGAAATGTGCTGAACCCCGATCAGCTCTTGCAACTCTGGGAGAACTCAGTGACACCTTTGTGGACGTGAAGCTGCCCAGGTCAGCATAGCCCATGGGTCATAACGTGCAGTGGGTCTTTCCCACTTTGCTCAAAGTAGCGTTTTTCAGAACGAACTGACTAGCCATGTGTCTGCTGTGCCCTTCACAAGACTTTTGTGCCTCTGAGACAGTTTTTGTGCTTATGTGTGGCAGGAATTTAGCTTCAGTTCAGACAGCAAGCTACTATAAATTATCCTTTACATCTAGCAGGAATGGTCAGCTTGACATGCTTGAATGAAAGGATGCCACTTAGAGGGACCTTGATAAGCTTGAGAGGTGGTCCCATGGAAGCCTCATGAAGGTCAGCAAGGTCAAGCACAAGGTGCTGCACCTGGATCAGGGCAATCCCCAACAGGGAAGTAGACTTTACAATAGGTGAATTAAGAGCAGCTCTTCTGAGAAAGACTTGGGGGTACTAGTGGGATGAAAAATTGAGTATGAACAGACAATGTGCATTTGAAGCCCAAAAAGCCAACCCTATCTTGGGCTGTATCAAAAGAACTATGGCCAATAGGCCATGAAAGTTGATTCTCCCCACCTACTCAGCTCTCATGAGACTTTTCAATTGACTACTGCATTCAGCTTTGGGGTCTTGAGCAGAAAAAAGACGTGTGTACCTGTTGGAGCTAGTCCAGAGTAGGGCCATGATTATGATGAAAGGGCTGAAGTATCTGTCCTTAGGAGACAGGCTGAAAGAGTTGGAGTTGTTCAGCCTGGAGAAGACAAGGCTCCAGGAAGACCTCAGAGTTCTCCTTATTCCTTAAGGGAGGTCCACAGGAAAGGTGGGGAGGGAATCTATCAGGGTGTGAAGTGACAGGACAAGGGGGAGTGGTTTTAAACTAAAAGAGGGTAGATTTATATTAGATTTTGGAATAAATTCTTCACTATGGGATTTGTGAGGTACTGGAACAGTTCTCAGTTGCCCAGAGAAGTTAGAATGCTCCATCCCTGGATGTGCTCATGGCTAGTTTGGATGGGGCCCTGGGCAACCTAGTCTAGTGGTTGGCAACATTGCCCGTGCCAGGTGGTTGGAACTGAATGATCTTTAAGATCCCTTCCAACTCAAGCCATTCCATGCTTCTATGATCTTACAGCATGGCACGTATTGCATGCCGTGGAACGTGGAGTGAGAGCAGGTGAGTAAAGGTACCAAGTTTTCGTGGGTTTTTTTTTTTTTTTTTTTTTTTTTTGGAAACTGTTGAAGAGGACTGTGTGGGATGATGGGAGAAAAATTTACATAATCTTGTCCGTGAGAAAGGAGTGCTTTTATTTAATTATTTGCAGAACTGAAACATAACGTAAAATGCCTGGATGTCAACTAATATATATGCATTATAAGAAGTCAGGTGATCAGAAATCAGGAACAAACTGGAATCTGAGTCATTTGCCAATGTAAATGTATCCGTGTCCTTGCTGTTTGTTTTGCCATTGAGTATGGGAATAAATTTGAGATAAAGTATGTGATAACAGTTTTTTGTTTACATGCTTCTTTAGACACTTGAGTTGCCAGCAGGTCTTTTGGTTGTTTTGGTTTCCTGAAGATCTTACACGGTGTTAGCGGGATCCACAAGGGTGTCTCAGGTCTCCTGTCAAGGCACAACTGAGGCCACAAAACATCTACATGTGGGCAACTGAATTGAACCTCAAGACTCCCAAATCTAGATGTCTTCATGTAGACATCTAGAGCTGCAGCTCTTATTAGGAATGGACATGCAGTCAATGTGATCAGTGGAGCCAGATGAGTGATATAGCTAATGCTGAAGTAAATAAACAGTAGTGGTTGGTCAGCTGAATAACTGCTCCATTGATCTTATTGAATAGTGAAAAATTCTGCCTAGTGAACCGATGCATATCTGTGGATCGCTTCCAATGCCTAAGTAGTTCTCCAGTTTCATTTGAGGTTCTGTGGTTTACCTGAGATGTTCACTATTGGATATGACCGATGACCTGCCTCAGACCTCTGCTAGAATCCAGCCAAGGCAGTTCAAACTTAGTTTCAAAGCTAGAATATACGTGTAGTTAGGAAACTAAATCACAATCTGTATTTCTAGATGATTTTAAATGTCTCCTTTAGTACACATCCAAAAGTACAAAACTAAGAGACATTCCATATATCTCTTTGGAGGACACCATCCTGGACTACATGAAAGTTCAACCCAATAGGTATTTCCAGTCTGCATACAAAGAAACTTTTATGTAAGATTTTGAACACATTTTAACAGTTCTGGCAAAGCAGAAAAAGCAGTTACACCTGCAACAATTTTAAAAACATTTTGGGAAGAAAGGTAGTTGTCTTTCAATTAAATCAGTTGCTCTGCCTGGCGGGGCCATGTTTTAATTGTTTTTTATATATTCTGCACACATCAAATAGTAAGTTATTGGGTATTTTGGAGGAGTAGTCTTCATTTTTTCCCTGCTAAGGCAGCAGGGCAAATCAGACAAATCTTTGCTTGCTTTTCTGCTATAAAATTATACCTTTCTGGTGGATGATTTAGACAGACAAACGCGATCTTTTGACATACGTTATGTCAGCAGCTACATACAGACCAACTCTCACTGACTCTGCATCTCTCATACATAATCTCTATGCTCATCAGGCACTCCTGGCATTCCTGCTGTGGGTACTAATCAAATACAACAGGCCCTTCTGTTTTCTTTCTATTTCTCCCCTGGAACTTCTATTCTGTGCCTATATTGAGCGGGCAGGCTGCTTTTACATTCTGCATTCCACCACTGAACTCTGGAATAACATATTTTTCTTCTACTTCTGCCCTCTATTAATGTTCTTTGAGTGGAATGGTCCTTCCAGCCCAAAGGAAAGCTGGAGACTTCATTTTAGGCAGCACCCTATACAGCATCCCAGAGAAATCTGGTTCATGACTGCATTAAGAATGTCTGGCTGGCATTAATCAAAATACAAATACGTATTCTGCGGCTTGTGTTGATGTTGAACTGGTAAATTACTGAAAGATACTCTTCCAGAAATCATGTGTGTTCATACTCATGCATGCGTATTTCTTGCAGTGTTTGTTCTTCCTTTGCATTTCTCGTAACTTTGGCAATGCAGTCTTTTAAGTGTCATCTGGTGAGTGTAAGGTTCACATCTGTGCATTGCTAATAGGAAGCCAGACATCACTGGGCATCTTTAAGAGATGTAGCGTTTGTGCATGGTGCAATAGCTGTTCCTTTGTGTATGCAGTAGTACACTGAGCGCAGCCTCTCAAATTTTGTTTTGATTTCCTTTTATTCAGAAGATTAGAGGCGTAGTACCAACACAAAAGTAATGATGTATGTATGTAATTTCTGTTAATTTAGTTCTGTTAGCAGAATGAAGTATCCGCCTTATTATGCTTTCTTTACTGCTTTTGTTATCAACATAATGCAAAAGACTCTCCTAATTTAAAAAAAAAAAAAACAACCTTCCGCCCTTCCAAAACCTGTAACAAAACTGTTGACGTTAATAATGCTTCAGACTGACAGATTGGTACGTGCCCTGACAGGAGCACCATGACCCAGCACAGCACTTCTGTATTAACAAGACATAAAGTCAGACCGTTTATCATTTAGTATAGCCAGCACACAAATTAGAGAACAGCTTGCCAGGTTATACTGTGGTCTAATTGCTTTGTTTTTGCTACAGCTGCAGAATAGATAGCTTTGAAACCTTCCTGTGTTCTACTGTCAGAGGAGAGTGCTCGTGTCATGGCGACCCAGCTGAGTTGTTCGGTGGTTGCGTACAGTGCTGACTCAGGAGTGTTAAGTGTCCTAACCAATTCTTCAAGCAGCAGGCTATTCTAAATCAAAAGAAGGAAAACGCCGTAAAGATATAATCACTGGCAGCTACGTTGGGTGTAAGATGTTCAGCAATGCAACCAGAATATGAAACTTTGGGAGTAACTCACTGGATGACCCTGAGGAGCTCATGCTTTCGTTATGGTACAGTGTGCTTTTCATTACCAGGCTAGTATTCCCGCGCTGAAAAATACTGCTTACTGAAAACATTCCTATAACATAAGATGACAGACTCACAGTTGCTTGTATATGTGGCTATTCAAATGTTGTAGTTGAGAGATATTTTATAACACCTAATTTTCATGTTGTAAGTATGTGCATTTGTCGGCAGATTGTGTCCTGACTGCTTAGTCCCTCACGCTTTGCTGTTTTCTGGGGTGAGAGAGCTCTCCTCAGAATAACTCGGAGGTATTTTAAAAAATACAGGAAACCGTAATTTTTGATCCCTTAAAATAATCAGTTTAGATCTCAAACTACAAGTTCACTTTGCTAAAAGGATGAAACGTGAGCTTTGTAGTGGTTCTTTAACTGAAGATGCTTGATTAAGGTTTTTGCATTGCATATTTTTGTTTATTAATTTTTCTTACTTGAAAAAAGTTTATTACTTTTTCTTACTTACTCTACTTACATTTTCAACATGCAGTGCACGTTGATCTCCTGACTGAGTAAACCTTGATGCTGTTTGATTTTCCAATGTAATTAATTTACGTAAAAGAAGTATTTGTCTTTTATCATAAACCCAGGGATGGCTTTATGCCTTTTAGCCTATTTCCATTGTGTATCTGTTCATCTTCGTTGTGTGGAAATTATGACAGTTTTATCTCAGTGTGTTCAGTCAGAAGAAATCAGTGAGGATTTCTACATCAACCAGCGATGCCTTTCTCTGTCAAAGAAGTTAACAGGCTCTAAACCTGTGCAGTCCATATGTATAAAGAGAGAGATCAGAGACTGCCTATGCCTCTGCTGTTCTGAAGCAGACAGCTCCAAAGAGCTTTTACTGCACATCCTGCCCTCCTTGGGGGCTGCCCTACATTGCTACACTGCTTCCCCTAATGAGCCTAGTGGGTTAGGATCAGGTTAAGGAAAAGTAAAAGTGGATGGATCGTAAGCCTTTACAGTCAGTATAGGATGACTCTGTAATTTCATGTCAGATTCTGAAAACGTTCTCAAAAATAATCTCTAGCATCCATAGCTAAAAATAGTAAAATATGTCCCATCTGGTGATTTCTTTAGAATTTGCTTTGGAAAGCATAGATTTAAAGATAATCTCTTTCCTTCTGACTTGCCAGTCTGTTTCCTACTGCTTTGCTCTAAGATGTGAAGTGCTGCTGGTACAGAGCTCGCATGTAAGACAATAGTTGAAAAGAGAGTCGTGTCTCTGTCCTGGGTAACACAGAGAAACCCTCTGCCTTACAGAGCTGGGAAAGGGAATGACCGAGACCTGTACAACATTTTTAACTAATTTTCCACTCGCCGCTTTGATCATCATTTCCTAGCACTGATTTGTGGCACCTCCTCCCCTCCCTTTCTCCTCCCCCTACTTGGCTTCTTCCTGCTGCTTAACAGGCTCAATTGGTTTTATGTATGTAATTCTTTTTTTTTTTTTCCTTTTTTTTTTTTTGAAGAGAGTTTGAAGGTGGTCTCTAACAGAATTGCTTTCATCCAAAGCCAGGAGCTGATCAAAGCAACACACAAAAGCCGAATGGGAGCCAAGGCAGAGCTGCCTGACTAGCCATAGGGTCAGGGTTCTGTGCTGTAGAAATAGTGAAGCATATTGCCTGAGCTATGCTGGGAGCTGCTGATAAGGGATTTTTTCTCCAGTAACACCTGCAAAGTTTAAGAGATCCCAAAGGAAAATCAGACAAATCTGCATCAGAATACATTGTTTCCTGCAGAGGAATGTGAAGGTATTTACCGAATGAAGTGCATTGCTTAAATGTATTTATTGCCGTATCATAGATCAGGCTTATTCTGCATGATTACAGCACTGGACTCACCCAATTTATGCTTATTCTCAATGAGTTAGACCAGCTGTCAGTTTATTAAGGAATGACATGCATGATTGGCAATGAAAAGAAGGTTCACCTGAAATCAAAAAAGCAAGAACATGAAAATCAATATTAACATTGTCTGGAAATGGATTTCCTGTGAAAATTACTAAGAATCGAGCTAATAATGGGTGTTCAGTCTTCTATACAAAGTCTGATTAAGATTTCTTCTGAATTCTTTTTGCAGACAGGGGTGTTTTTAGGGCATTGGTCCCAATTAATGATGATAATTCTCTCGAAATTAGATTAGTATTCGAGTGTTTGACTTTTCACCAAGGACTTCCTACTAATGACTAGTTTGAACTTTGGCAGTTTTTCTCTTTATTAAGATAAGCTAAGGTAGATACAGAATCATTTTTATGCAAGTTAATCTGAATTTCCTAGAAAAGTTCAACGCGTTTGAGAGTAGTCATACAAGCTTTTAAGGTGAAGGATATTTAAGTTTTCAGTATTCATAAAGGAAGATTAAACTGCATCTTAAAATCAAAACAACCTTTCATCTTTAAATAACTAAAAGAATTTGGTTGTTACTGGAGTTTCTCTTTCCTCAGAAAGCTACAATGCAGGCTGTTACAGTTTAAATTCCTTCCCCTCTAAATTGCTAACATGCCTGAGTCCGGATCTTCAAGCCTAATGCATTGCTGTGTATTTTAATGGCTTTATGGCAAGTCAGAGTGCTGTGTGTTTAGTGGAGTTTTATTTAGTAGAATTGAATCTGTATGAGAATTTTAAAAACACGTAGACATAGTCTGTAAATTCTTTTTTTCTTTGTCTATGAAAAACATTCATGAGTCACTCCTGCTTATATTTATTTCCTGCACAAATTAAAGGATTTTCACTGAGAAATGAACTCTTCCTCTTCAAAAGTAATAACTGTTGGTTTGCAGATGAATAATTTCCCCAAAATAAGAAAATAACCTGAAATTCTTGTCTTTCCAATAGATGAAAAGAATGTGAAATAAGTTTTTATTAAGGAAGATCAATTCAATAGCTTGATTTGCTGTCTGCCTGAAGGGCAAAAAGTAGTTAATAATGTCTTTACTGAAAATGCTTACTTCTGATTTGTCCCAATCTGTTTTCATCCCCTTTGTTATCAGTCATTACATCTATGAGTGCACAAAGGGCAGATAACAAATTGGGCTTGATTTTTCAGTAGATGGGGAAAATGGCATATATTTGATTTCATTGCAGAGGTATCTGTTTTAACCTCTGCAGTGATTTCCTGACAATAATGACATCTCTCACTTTTTTTTTTTAACTTCTGAATTGAGTGAGAGAACTGATTCTGGTGATTGACAGAAGCAGTTTGGCATGGGATTGCAAAAAAGCTTGGTGTCTTCTTCCCTTCTTCCTAGGGCACCTGAAAGCTTGGCACCTTTCAAACAGCACTCTTGTTCCAAGCTCCTGTTGCTTGGAAACATGAGTCATTGGAAGAAATCATGTCACTGCTAATGCAGGAAAAATCCTATGCTTTGGATCAGCCTAATTTTCAAAATCAAAATAAGATACCAGGTAACAGACGAAAAAGAAAGTGGTGCATTGGTCTGAGTCACAGTATTCTTTTGGTGTATTCTCTTTATGGAAACTAGTGGCATTGTTCTTGGCTATATTAAGATGGTGGAATTATGTTCTCTCTGACCTGCCATCAACCTTAATCACAGCCTCTGTGTTTCATGAACTGCTTATCAAAAGTAACATTGAAAGGAAACCATTAAGTTTAATCTGATCTGGTCTTCCCATAGCCTTTCTAATACAATTCCACAGGAGATATATGAGTTCTAAGATCCGGTATCAAAGAAGAGCTGGAATTTCTGGGAAAGATATCAGTGGTTTAAGCTAAAGCTTTAATGTTACCTTTAAAATACAATGGTCAAATGTGGTCTGCTGAACCATAACTTTATTCATCTATGAATCAGCTAGAGAGTTTTCAGTGATACACAAGTTTAACTGCAATGGAACAAATTACTTCACAGATGTGGATATAAATCAGAAGATCCAAGAGTGGCTGCTGATACTACTCACTTAGCACTTAGCCAACAGAGTTGGGATAAGCAGATGATAATAATTTCATTTCTCAACAAATTTTTGAAGTTTCACATTTTCTCCTTATCAGTAAGACTAACCACAAAGTCAAAACCTTCATGAAGATTTAGATGAACATCATGTAAGTAGTAAAATATTGGTCTGGAAATGTTCTCAAATGAAGACGTATTTAAATGTTTCCCATAGTCTGTGTTTGTGTCATAACCCTCAGTTTTCTGAGCCCTTTTTTTCTCTTTCTTACTGCCAACTCATTAAAGTTGACAGTAAGAATATTCAGATATCTTTTGAAAACAGGTTTGGCTTCCAGAAACCTGTATGTTTTGCAGAATTTTGAATTAGCCCACCTGTTTTCTACGCTTGTAGAAGTTTTTTATTTATCATACAAGTGATAATTACACAGTATGTGAATGAACAGATTGTTTTCTTAAATAACAAGTCTTGCATTGTCCTCGCTCATATCAGCGGCTCTCTGGGGCTAGTGTTCTCTCCGGCAATTCCCTGGCACAGTTTGGAAGTTAGGATGACCATACCCAAAAAGCAGTGTGGATCAAGTAACTTTGTTTTAAGCCATTAGTAAAGACATTACCTATGATACTATGTATGCATTCTGTGAGCCTCAGAGAATAGTTTCCAGCCCATTTTATTGTTTTCTAAAGACGTAACCTCTATGTGACTTGATCATAAAACAGGCTGTGACAGACAGGAAACACTGTGCTGAGTCTTGCTGAATTCTGTAGATGTGAAAGCTGTAAAAGTCTCCTTCAGTTTCCCTGAATTAAAAATTGAATACAGTATGTTTGTCTTGCACTTTTATGCAGAAAGTTAAAAATAATTTATTCTTCCAAATCTGATGATTAAGAAATCACTGTCAATAATTGCAGATAGCATCACAGAAAGAGAAGAATAAAACATGATTACACAGCCTTGTTCCTGAACTGAAGCCATAGGGAATATTTTCTATTGGTTGTCATTGCTATTGAGGAGAATCACTTTTTCAGCGTTTACAAATTTACTTTTCTTTCCTTAGTTACATCTAGAATTCTGCCCTAGGATTTCTCCCTTCTTAATCAGATTGTTGTTTTTAATATAGATTTTATAGGGACTGTATTAGAGCTAATAGGGACTTTACTTAACCTTATAAATACTGATGGACTCTGGGTGTTACTAGATTGTTCCAACTTGTGTTCAGAGAGCTATCTGATTTTCCAACACTGAGCTTTGGACAAATTCAATTTCAATAGAGAATGCTTCCTCCTTCCAGACAAATATTAATAGATAATGAATTGGATGCTTAAAACCATGATTCATTCAAACAAACCTCATCTTGAAGAATTTATGAACCTCCTCTTGCTATAGCAATGAAATTATTTTACAGTACTGTTGGGCTTGTAGACCTATTATCATTCTCCTATTAAAAAAAAAAAAAAAAAAATAGAAGTTTATTCTATTAGGTCATTACAAAAAAGTGCAGACTGTTCAAAATGGGAAAATGTATCCATTGCTATTGCTATACTGTTTTACTCTGACATGAACAGCTTCTGTATCATAAATAACTAAACTGGCTAAAGATATCTCAGGAGTTTGTTCATGTTGCCTGCAAAAGGATATGAATATTGTTCTGAATTTAAACCTGTAGTTGTTCAGCTGTTGATACCCCTTATTATGATTTTTTTAAATCTTTTACCTACCTTTTATCATTTCTTTTAGAAATAATATTCTGAAGTAGTAATGCCAAGAGAGCTTTAAAATGCAAAAAAATGTGCAACTCAATGTGAAAATTTTTCTCTTTTAATAATTTGCAAGTCCTATATAATTCTCATTTCTTATTTAGACATCAGCCTCCTGTGATGTAGTGGCTGATTGGGTAGATGAGGGGAGAGCAGTGGCTGTTATGTGCCTTGCCTTCAGCAAGGCTATTTGTCTCCTACGGCATCCTTCTAATGAAGCTTAGGAAGTGTGGGATAGATGAGTTGACAGTGAGGTGGACTGAGAACTGGCTGATTAGCAGAGCTCAGAGGGTTCTGATCAGTAGTGCAGAGTCTAATTGGAGGCCTGTAGCTAGTGGTGTTCCCCAGGAGTTGGTACTGAGTCCAATCTTGTTCAACTTCTTCATCAAGAAGCTTGTTGAAGGGATAGAGTCCAGTCTCAGCAAGTTCACAGACAATACAAAGCTGGGAGAATTGGCTAACACATCAGAAGGCTGTGCTGTCATTCAGTGAGACCTTGATAGGCTGAGAGTAGTGTGGAGGGGAACCTGATGAGTTTCAGCAAGGGCAAACGCTGAGTCTGTACCTGGGGAGGAATAACTACATGCGTGAGTACAGGTTAGGGCCTGACCTGCTGGAGAGAGTCCAGCGGAGGACCACAAAGATGACAAGAGGCCTGGAGCATTTTCCTTATGAGGAATGACTGAGAGACCTGAGACTGTTCAGTCTGGAGAGGAAAAGGCTGAGAGGGGAGCTCATCACTGTTTATAAATATCTAAAGGCTGGGAGACAATGGATGGGGCCAGACTCACTTCAGTCGTGACCACTGACAGGGTTAAGGGAAAATGGACACAAACTGAAACACAGAAATTTCCAGAAAAACATGAGAAAGAACTTTTTTACTGTGAAGTACCCGAGCGCTGGAACAGGCCACCTAGAGAAGTTGTGGAGTTATGTTTTCTGGAGATATTAAAAACCCATCCAGATGCTTTCCTGTGCCACCTACTGTAGGGAACCAGCTTTAGCAGGGGGACTGGACTGATGATCTCCAAAGGTCCCTTCCAAGCCCTGTGATTCTTGAAAACTTGGGATACAAACGTTTTTAATTTCCTTCAGATCTCTCAACTAAAGTGATTAACAGTGGCTTTCTAATTTCACACTTGGAGCTCTTGATTACATTTTAAAATCTTCTTAGCACAGCTTGCATAGATCCGCTTTTTCTGTTTCTGATAAAGCCAAAGGTTCTTTTAACAGTCTTATTATTATTATTTAGCAGTCGTATAAAGCCTCGGATTAATTTCTGTTCTCTTATATCTATAGTTTTCCTTAGGATATCGCCAGAGATCTTTTCCAATGAAACTGTTCTTTGATTCTATGACACTCATCCTGTCCAAGGTGTAGGATAAATCCTGCCTGGTATTGCTATGCTAGATCTTCAGTCTTCACAAAACAGTAATACTCTTTTACTATTGACAACTGCATCTGATAAGTCACCAGTACATTACAGTCTTCCTTTCACTAGTCAAAAGATTTCTCACCAGCATCTCCATTCTAGGTTGGAGATGGCATGTCCTTCTGCTGCTGGTCATTGCTCTGTGTATGACCAGTCACTGTCATGGCTCTCATGTTGGTAGGTGTTGTCCTCATGGCTGAGCAGGCATTTTCTAAAAGTGCATCAGCTGGAGTACAGGACCATAGCAGAATAGTGCAGGTGACGGCCTTCGTCTTCAAAACCTGGTGATTTCAACTGCAGTTGAACCTGAGCATGAATCTGTAATCAACAGGCAAAACTATTAACTCTGAATCACATTCTGTATTTCCTAGTCAAGTAATTGCTGTTTACCAACGGAGTCCTGACAGTTCCTTGTTTGGAACTAGAGAGCTTTTCTCTTACAACTAACATAGATCTACTTTTTACTTTCCCCATATACTTTGTTTATTAGGCTAAATGCTTAGTAAATCTTTCTGGCCAGTTAGCTGTGCCATGTAGATCTTCATGCCATGGACTACGCTATCAGAGAATTAAGGGCCAAAGCTAAAGCCAAATAACCAGGAAGCCCTGCCTTCCACTCCATGACAAACAGTTGTTTGCCCAGGACTCCTAATATCTTTAGACTAACATATTGATAGGCATTCTCAGATGTCTGGCATTTCTCTTTGGCAGCATTTATCTGTGGGTTTCTAATACGTTGTACTGACCCACTTCAGCTGTATCTGCAAATTTTTTTAGGCACCTATGTTCCTCAGAGTGCTTTCATTATTCTTTTTGTCATGGTTGTAAGCAGCTCTCCCAGCTCCAGGTCTTCCTTCCTGTTTTTTTCCCCCTTTGTATTAACTAGTATTTTTCTCTGCATGCTCTCCATGGAAACTGGCTGTGGCAGTCATTTGCTCTTTGATTTATCAGCAGTTGGGGTCGAGGCTTACCCTTCTGTTGCCCTGTGATTTTTTTTTTTTTTAATAGATCTGGTTGCCATCTATGTTCATGGCTTGGAATTTCACATGTATTTGAAACTTCAGCCTGCGCCACCCACTTGTATCCAAGAGAGGCATAAATCTGGGCTGGGAACGCTGAGCTCATTGAAGCAGGAAAATAGGACTCAAAGCCTTTGCTTCCTGGTTGCCACAGAGTCAGCAGTTTACAATTCAGGTGCCGCAGTCTCGGCGGCTTTAAAGAAAAGAGGCTGACAACCATCACAGGGCTTCTCCCCTGCATGCTTCATGGAAGTCATCTCTCCCACAACTGAGAGAATTACTGGGGCTCTGAATGACATGGACTGATGTTGGCAAACGCCTCCAGGAATGGGGCATCCACAACCTCCAAATCTTATGCAGTATACAATTTCTGGCTCCAGAAGTGTGTGCTTGATGATGTAAAATGTCTCTAAAAGATTGGCTGTGTCTTCTGAAGTATGTTCCTGAATTTATGACTATGTCTGACAGTGTGACAGCCTACAGGTATGCGAGAGCTTACCACAGATACGAATCCAAAAAGTTTCTGTTTTGCTGTACAAACCCATTCGTATAATTAAATTGGAACTATAGGGGAAGAAAAACTGTGACTGCGTTGCAAAGGATGCCAGGATCTGGACCTTGTATAAATAGTGTAACTGCACTGGTTACACCAGACTTATTATCTGGTGATGCTGATTTCTGGCATCCATAGCATTACAGACAGGATTTCTGATGTGTGTGCTAGTGGGCTCTACATAACAGGTATGCAAGGTGCCAGTAACAGTAGCATCTGTTGCTATTCCTAATAAACAGTACAGAATAATAGCTGTTTGTACCAGTAGGAGAGAGTTTATGTACTGAAACACTGCAGTATTTTTTCTTTCATCACTAGTAGATGCAAATAGTGTCAATGAGCAAGTCAGTCTTCATGCCTCTTTGCTTAAAGCAGTTCTGCTTGTGTATTTATGTGTAAACAATGCTTTTGGATCATCTCAAAATATTGTGTCTCTCATTAGATGAATTTTAAATCTTCCTATTTTTCACGTGCTCTATGGAAGATTTTCAAGAAGTAAATGAATAAGTTTGGAAGTCCAGTTTTGGTCATGTTGAGAATGGGTAAAATCCAGCCTCTTGTAAGGCAGGCCTCTGCAACTGCAGTCAAACTTTGAGTATTATCTGAGGGCTGTATCAGGAATTATGAAGTACAGAAAATCTTTTGGATGTTTTCCAGTCTTTTTCTTATTGTGTCTCTGCCTTGAAATACAGCAATCTATGTAAAAAAGTGTGAAGTGCCTGATAGCTGAGTGGTGCTTCCAATCCAGAAGGTATGACATTGAATATACCATATTGAGTGCTTGTTCCTTCATTTTTACTTCTTTTTGGTCCAGAATTTCAAAACTGTGCAGAACCATACAGTTCCTGGTCCTGAAAATGTGGAGCTGGGTCCCTGGCCACCAGACTAACAAACTAACTAGAGAAAATATTATTCATAGGAGGGGGAGAGATTTTAAGAAGAATGACATATCTGTTAGGTATCTTGATAATCATTTGTCTTTATTGCGCTGATGTTGGCATATAAAGCTTGAAAGATGGGTTAATTAGTGAGTTTGCTTGGAAACAGTGTTTGAGCTCTTAAACGAATTATACCAACCGTGGGCTTTGTGTCCTTTTAGAGACAATACTGAAGACAGGAATTCTTCATTATCATTAGCTGGGTTTGGTATAGATGAAGCAGTAATTAAAATTTGAAATGAGAAGAGCCAGAGGTAAATTGCTGCTTCTACTGGGAGAGAGGATGCTTCCTTATTTCCACATTAGCTCTGAACGTAGTTAATGTGCTTTATTTTGTTACTTTTTTTAACCCTTCAGCAAATGGGTTCATCAGTGCAATGCGCTGCAATTTTTTCATTTGCTTTTGTGTTCATTCACCTGTTTTGTCAGTAATGCCTACTTCCTTTCTTGATCACGTCTGTAAATACTGCATTGTTATGTAATTCTCACTGAGCTTCTGTTAATGCTGTATATAGTGTGTAGTTAAATATATGATACTAAAAGGGTACCAAAAAGTATACAGAGCTATGGTTTTGTATGTCTATAAGGTTTATAAAGTCATACGAGTATATCCAAATGGTCAAATTTGCTTAATGTTTCTTTTTGGGGTATGTTGTTTTTTTTTTTTTTTTTTTTTTTCTCCTGAGAAGAGCCATCTGTGATTTCCAAATAGCTTTCCTTTTGCTTGCCTTATTCCTGCAGGATGCTTCCCAACAGGCTCATTTCCCAGGCAGCACCCTGCACCGAGGAGGGGCTGTTCACTGTTTTGGAATTACTGCCACAAACAGGAAACGTTTCATGCTTTCCATTCACAGTGATGTGAGGAGGGAAAGGACATGGGGCCCAGGGCAAGAGCTACTTTGTAATAGAAAAAGAAAGCTGACATGGCTTTTGGCTATACCAGGTCATTGTATCTGTGGGAAAGCAGGCGGTGGTAAGGGACGTGGGAAGGAAATGCTGGGATATTCAGCTAGAATAGGCTGGCTCCTCACTGACCATCTGAGTGAATTATGCTGTTTCACTAAGCTGCTAATAATGGAATGCAAAAATCAAATAGATAATGGATATGTCTGTCTTTACAAAAATACTCTTGTTCTTATGGAAAACTATTGCTTAAGGTGAGAAGAAAAAGCCATCATCTTCCAGAACAGATTACAGCAGTAACACCTCTAAAATACATGTTGGCCTGCCTTACCTGTGAGTTTTTAGCCAGGATTGGGCCATGAAAAGGTGACTACACTGAACTGTGCTATTGCCCAAATCCTTTGCAATTTATTCTGCTCAAATCAAACAAAACAGGCTGTTTGACAGGTGAGATTGTTGACTACTGAAAATGCATCTCCTCAATTGCTATACCAACCATGGAATTACTAGACTGAGTTTTCCAGCCTTGTCTTCAAGAAGGTGTCAAAGCTTTTCTACTGAATTTCAGAAAGCTGTTACTTGTAGATAACTTCCTGTAGTTCACCAGCAGGATCAGCTCAGCCACTGCTGCAGTCAATGTTCCTTTCCTATGCCTCTCTCTGCGGACAATTTCTCTTCCCTGAGAAATGTTGCAGTCTGACATCAACGTGCAGTCATGGAGTTCTAAGTACTAAAATTGAAATCAGTTTTCTTTTTTCTCTTTGTCTTTTTGTTTGAGAAGATGGGAAATTCTTACGCCGGACAGCTCAAGACAACAAGGTTTGAAGAAGTGTTGCATAATTCTATCGAGGCCTCTCTCCGCTCAAACAACTTAGTTCCAAGGCCGATCTTCTCTCAGTTGTACTTGGAAGCTGAACAGCAGCTGTCGTCGCTGGAAGGTAGGAATTAGTGAACTTTATATTTCTGCTCCATCACAGTTCTGCTGTTTGCTCTCCTAGGGGTCAGCAAAAACACTTAAAATAGGAATGCAGAAAAGCTGCAGCATTCGAAGTTTTTCTTTAGATATATTAAGATCTAAATACATGTATAAATATTTATATTAGAATTTGATTAGAATGCAAAATGCATTGTCTTTTGTTTTGACAAAAATAAGTTATCTGCTTGCTCAGATTTATACGCATGTATAAATTGAAGATTTGGAGAAATCTTTGGTGATTTAGAGCATAGGGTCTGTTATCTGTTATCCTATAATTTATCATTTATAATTTATCATACACTGCTGGAATTTATATAGTAAGTGATGGTTTAAAATATAACAGATGTTTGAATGAGATGCACTTGAAGTGATTTTTGTTGTGAATAGTAAGGTACAAAAATTGTAGCTGATTATTGAGGATGCTTATATCTACTTTTGGTGTGATTCTTTTAGTTATTCTGTTGTAAATGTAAAAACATAGGATACAAATGCCGGTAAATCTTGTTCCAGTTGTTATATAGCACATGGGACATGGTTTAGAGAAGATCATTTTTTAAGTTTCATTTGCTCAGTTTTTTTTTCATAGAAATAGTATAATTTAGATGAACTGTAGCTCTGACAAGCAAACTCATGGTACAGCTCAGTGCTTTGATGTGCTCTAATACGCATAGTTCAATGCTGCTGCAAGGTTATATTTAATATTTAACCATTTCTGCCACCAGGATGGTGTTTCATTTCTTCTCACCAGGCCTGCTTATGCTGTTTTACCTTGCTAAAGATAGCTTAGAGATATGCAGTGCAGAATGCATAATGGTTAATGCTCACAGTAACATAAAAGGAAAGAAAAACAAAACAAAACAAAACAGCAATCCAAGAAATAGTAATGGAAAAAAGTATTTTGCATGGGTTAAACTTTTTACTGCTACCTTACTGTAACTGCTGAGGAAATATCCCTTGCAGAAGTAAGTTTGTTCACCATTCACACATCATTAATTTTTTTTTTTTTTTAATTGCTAGCATAGTGCATGAGAATGGATCTACATTCATTGTTTAAATATTTATGCTGCTTTATCTCTACACAAAGTGATTCTTCTATTAAATATTTCTATGAGGATTTAATAATCTTTTCCATGCCAATCAACAGTGATGTCACAAAATTGATTATGATATCACCTGGGAATGGTGCTACAGGTGCAGATGCATTTTTGAGGAACAAAAGTGCAATTTCACACTACCGTGACTTCTTTCATTCAGGGCTTTCAACAAGGAACTGTTTAGACCACGAGAGGCTGGTTCTGTTTTTTTTTGCAGTTAATGGCAACAGAATTGAACTGTAATTAATCACACAACAGCCTGGTGAAGAACATTAATTTCATGGAATTTTCAGACAAAGGGAACTCTGAAGCGATCTGACATAGAGTTTTCCCAAGGTTGTTCCTTAGGTGAGAGAGCTCTACAGTCTGGCATCCTATACTCCAGCCTCACAATAAGTAGAAATGTCCACTCCTAGCTAGGTGAATCCCTGTACTCTGAGGACCAGGAGGAATGTGAAACAGTGAGCCATCCTCAGGATCCTGCATAAGCTCTTGTCCATCCATCTTGTTATGCGTCCTTGCCCCTGACATTGTCTTGTTCATATACTTGGACTGTTTTCGGCCATAACTGCTTACTAGTCATCAATACAGCCAGTTTTCCTATGGTGGAGCAAACATGTTATACATAATTTACATATAAAGTAATGTAGTCAAGGTCAGTACTGGTGACAAGTTGAAAAGTTTGACATTTCTCACCTACACAGTACATTTTTTGCAAAGAGTTCACAGCCAATTATTTTCCAATGACTACAGTTTTCCAGTCTCTACATTTAAATTTGAAAAAAAAATCCGAACATACTTGTTGTAAGTGTATGCCTTTATGGTCACTTACACAAGCACAATTGCCTATGAAGTCATTTGAAGCTATATAAATTGAAAGTGCCATGTTCACATAAGTTGGTTTAGATACAACATCAAATCTCCTTGGCTCCAGTAGTAGGACATTTTCTCATTCTGTTTCTTTCCTGTCTTTTTATTATTGATGCATGTAGATGTTAGTCAAGATTAAGTCATAACACATAGCTTATCCCTATCTTAAACACGAAAGACAAAGAACTTCACTTTTCTCTTTGTTCACTTTCAGCATTTTTGTCTTTGGACTATATCCTTAAACAGAAATGTTTAATGTTATGCCTTTATCTGTGTGCACCAGGATTGAAGTTTAAATACTTAAAAGAAAACATGTATTTCAAATTCTTTCCCTGTAATACACATGGAGAGTAAGCAGGTTAATTCTGTTAGCAAGCAATCTATCAGTTAAAAATACTGACTCAAGGGACCAGAACACTGGAAAAGTGGTATGCAGCAGAGAGTCTGAAGGTAAAACACGTGAAAGCATCTAAAATAAAAGCCTAAACGATATATCCTTTTCCTCAGCATTCAGAATTGCCTCTTAGAATGGCCCAGTCCTTCTGCAGACCTTTGTATGTTGTCTTCCAGACATCTGCCATTCCTTGACATTGTGCAGAGAGCAGCAGTGTTTTACTCAGAGCTCTGGGTTTTGGTAGGAAATGGTGTAGGGAACCTTGGCAGGGTTGGATTCGATGATCTCTGGAGGTCCCTTCCAACCCCTACAATTCTGTGATTCTGTGACTGCATGAGAATCAGGTTTTCTTGTGATATCAGCTGTTGGTTGAACCTAATTTCAAGTGGGAACTGTTTCTTCAGTCTACAGCACCAAGGACACGATCATCAGCACCTCATTGATAAAATCTGTACTTGGACTGCAGCCGTGGTGTTCTAAAGTAATGAATTTACATTTGTTTTGGCTGTTAATATTATAAATAAAGGATACAGTTACAATGTTGTGATCAACAAGAGTTCAAACATCAGGAATTAGATCTCCAAACTCATGAGGTTATTTTAAAAATAGAGATTATTTTTTGAATAATAAATAGAGGCTTCTTTTTATTTGCCCCTTGGCTTTTTAGTTCTTCAGGTACACTTCTGTCGTGCTTTCAATTTTTTTTTTTTTTTTTTAGGCAAAAAGCTATTTTTTTTTTTTTTAAATCAAAGACATTCTGTTGTAAGCATAAGACTGCTAGTTGGAGCTTCACAGAAAGAACAGGTAGCTTTAGAGCTTCACAGAAAGAACAGGTAGCTTTAGAGCTGACAATGTTAAAGTCATTGTCAAGAGGAGATAATCCAGTTTTCTGTAATACTTTCTGTAACTGGGTCACCTTGTTCATTCAATGATTTGTTGCCAGCATTTTCTATTTTCTAAGACATTTTTGCTATCACAATTTGTAGCAGGCAGCAGAGCAGATAATGAGGAAGAGGAAGAAGAGGAGGAAGAAGAAGGCTCAGAGTCAAGCAGTCCTGTTTCTTACCAGATGAAGCCTCCCCCAGAGGGGTGTTGCACTACTGATGGTAAGAAATGCACTAAACATGCATCAGAAGGCATTTTGCCCTGCTCCAATAGGTATAGCTGGAGCGTTTCCCTGTAACTCATATAAATGATCTTGTTCTGATGTTGTAAAAATAATAAGCATTCCATTGTTCATTATCTGCTAGGCAAAGCTGGATAGTTCTTGGCTGTTTTTGCATTTTGCAAGGTCTTTACCAAATGTGGCAGGTAAGTGTTTGTGCTAGAACACCTGGCATAAGGACAGAACAAGGCAAGGTTGAGTTTCACAGGCATAACATTCACTATAATGAGTACAGTAATTCTCAGGTTTTATCATCAGTTTTTACTACTTGAGGTGTACCTATTTACCTAATTCAATGTTGCTGAAAGAATTATTCAAAAAACAAGCAAAAACAACAACAACAAAAAAAAAAACAGAACAGGAAAACCAGTGAAATTCACTAGATACTTAGAACTATTATCTGCATTTCTGAAAATCTGACTGTAGTTATGATGACATTAGTAAGTAGCCCATAAATATCTGTGATATTAGTATGATATTAGTGTATATTAGTGATGTGTAACATCATCTCTCTGGATAAAGTTATCTCCGGAAAGTTCTCTCTGGATTTTCAAATTTGAGTTTGTTTATTGTACTGATGGTATTTGTTTATGGTGACCAAAAGGAGGGGAAAAAAAACTATCTCTTAGTTGGCTCGACCTCAGAGAATACCACTTTGCTTTTCACTAAAACTATTGAAAGATCTTTAAGAAAGACAATTACCTGTATTAAAGAGAAAACTCTTCTCAACTTAAAGTACATTGGATTGATTTTTTTTTTTCTAGGTTTCTGCCAGGCTGGTAAAGATTTGAGACTGGTTTCAATTTCCAATGAACATATTGAGGTACCATCAGGGTTTTTACTTGTTGGTGCCAAGTCACCAAATTTACCTGATCACCTCTTAGTGTGTGCTGTGGATAAAAGATTTCTTCCAGATGATAATGGGCGCAATGCCCTGTTGGGTAAGTCTGTCACAGTAAGTGAATGCTTCTGTGGTCTACAATTAATAGCTAGTCTTTTTTCTCAGAGTGAGTTCAGCAGATGTTATTTCTTTTGTGTTTGTACGTAACTCTCATTGGTGATGCACAGCAAGATAAAAACTCAGAGCTGATTATGTTTACTTTGGAAAGATACAGAGTAAGCCAATTCATTAGAAATTCTTCATGATCTGTCCATTAGCCCAAGAATTAAGTCATTATCTGGTCTGTGTATGACCTAGTTGCTGGAACTACACATCTGGAGTTGAAACTGGAAACGGTAACTGGAGTTGAACTGCTCCGTATTTTAGCTTTCCAAATACTAACATAGTTGGACAGAGTGTAGATCTGTCAAAGTGAACCTGTCTACAAGATACATGTAAACAATTTTACCGTAGTTTGTACTGTAAAAAATTAACATAGAATCACAGGCTTGGATTAGAAGGGACCTTGAAGATTGTCTGGTTTCAAACCTCTGCTTGTGGGTGGGGTTGCCAACCACTGAATGAAGCACTGGATCAGGTTGCCCAGAGCCTCATCCGTTATGACCATTTTCATTCATTCCTTTGGGGCAGTGATCGTGTTCCCAACTAAGTTTAAACAATAGCACGAATTCTGGATCCTAACCTATGATTTTTTACTATTATCAGAGTAAAAATAAATATGAAGTATTATAAGTTGAATTTTTTCCTTAATGCGTAATCAGGTAATACTGTGTTTGAATTCAGTCTTACAATGCACATTATTTTAAGAAAACAAATTGTGCAGAATACTTAAAATTTTCTTGCTTTTTACCAATTTAAGTGTCCGATTTCTGACATAAAGTGAGTCTTTCTATTTTCATTTTAGCCCTTATGATTGCCATTATCCTCATCCAAATCAGTACAATTATAAGCAATCCACAGTGTTGTGAATGAATGAACTAGATATTGATGTTAGTGAATTGGAATAGTTCATATACTGGGACAAAAAGTATATAATCTGGAGGGAAAGCTCTTATTGTAGTCAGACATTCTTGAGTAATTATGTATTATTTCCTTCAAAAATGCTTCGTCATTTTCTGTGTACCAGTCTGAGCTTTAGATAGCAGAAAGGAACTATTTGTCATTGTGCCCTTTAACCATGTTCCTTCACAAACACTGAGGGATATGACGTGAACTCAGTTGTTATTTCAGTTGGAGCCGCTCTTCAAGGCATTTGGGATGACAGCATAGTGTGAAGGTGGATAATGTAGTTCTGTGCACTGTAATTCATTTCCTCGTGATTTTACAGAGTTGGATTGGTCACAGTAGATTTGACTAATGATTGCGAAAGAGTTAGAAGGACTATAAATCACCCACATGTTGTCATTCTAAAGATTAAGACAGGAATGTTGTACCACTCCAATCATTCAGTGCTAGCACTCTTAATAGCTTAAGTTCCTCAGGCCTTTGTGGAGAGAAAGTAGTATACTTGTTAATTGCATGCTAAACAAGAGCACAGAAAAGCAATGGGAGCATAACTGAGAGGTTTTTATGCTACTTGCATCCTCAGCTTGATTATTTAACACTCTTTTCTTGTTCTAAACAATTTAGATGCTTATTTTTGGCTGTTGTACATTTAAATTCTAGTGAATCGTGTTCTTTTGAAAAAAAAAAAAAAAAAAAGGTGATAATTTAGGATAAGTTTTGTGTATTCTATAACAAGATTAAATGTGAAAGAATTTGCATTTGGATCTTTGAGATCCAAATTCCAGGAAAAAACAAAATGTCTCAGGAGTTTCTTGACCAGCTTTTGACTTATAGCCTTATTCCCATGGGGGGCTGATGATACTGTGACAATTTGTTGATTATGCTACTGGGTTGCTCCACCATCTAGAAATATGTGCTTGCAATATGGAAGTTGTCCTTATTGAAGACCAAGGTTGTTTTGTTTCTTTTTTACAGTGGGCTGTTTATTACATGGGAAACTTCTCTTTTCTGGAAAAGGCAGGCTCTTAAGCAAAAAGTTCTCTGTATTTGAGGAGCCTGAGAACGTATTGTATATATCTCCACTAATCAAGTTAGATCCCAAGTTTTGCTACTTGGGACAAAACAAATTCAAATTTTGGCTCCAGGAAACCATTCCTTTTTGTTTTGTAGCCTGAAGGAATGCTTGACTGGAGGAAGAACTGCAATAGTGTGATATTTATTGTATCCTAGAAAATGCAGCTAACATGCATCACCCCCAAAGGTTTTTCTCCTTTTCATTTTTCCCTTCAGTTCTTACTCATAAGAAGGGTCTCTCACGATAAACAAAGCAGCTATTCACTCATCATTTTCCTTCCCAGCAGACCTAACAGCTGCCCACTTTCCTAGCAGGGAATAAGAAATCCTTTCTTTTTTTTTTTTCAGTGGGTCCCTGAGGTCAGGACAACAGAGGAAAAGATTAGTTTTCTTGCATTGTATGCTGTAAGATGAAAAGGTTGCAGTATAAAATCTGTGGCACTTCTGTTAGAAAGTACGCTGTTCTATTAGTTTTTTGTAACAGTTGTGAGTTTCTGTACAATGGAGTCTCAACATGAACGTATTAATTTCATTTAAGGCCTTCAGTCTTCAAATGGAATGGTACTGAATGGGAGGGAAAAAAAGTGAAGCAGTCAATATTTGTGTGCTTTTTGCTTGTGGGTAGAACTGAACAGAAGAAATATTTTTGTTGAAGAGTTAAAACCATGCTAAATCTTAGTGTTAAGGAAGTTGGAGACTTTCAAAAAAATATTAATATTACATAAGTATGAACATTAATTAAAACTCTATTAGTCATTTAAAGAAAAAAAAAAAACAAAACAGGAGGAAAATTTCAGCTGGACCAACTGGTGATAGAAATCCTTTCACCTTGAAGTACTCTGCTTGCCCTTAGCGCAAGTTCACTGTTAATCCAGAGGAACCACTGCCCAGTCGTAAGGTAGATAGGGCTTCACATCCTTTTAGTCCAAGGTCCTGCTACTGACCATGGGGCCCTTAGCATGGAAGTGCTTTTTAAATTATAGAGTCATAGAATATTCTGAGTTGGAAAGGACCCACAAGGATCATTTGGATAATAGATCACTGTGATGTGGGCAAATTCAAGCCCACATGATAAGATATTAGACACAATCAAATATCTTCTGATTAAACAATCTACAGAGGGTAATGGCCTTAAGTCACTACTGAACAGTGTTGGGTTTGAACTTTGACCTAAAGGTGAAAGGCTTCTGGCCCCAAAGCTCTGGGCATTGATTCCTAATTCTCTTGTGAAATCAGTTGCATGACATAGATATATTGAGTCACCTTATGGCTGCCCTGACTCCCCTTTGTCCTTTCTATAATATATGGAAGAATATTTAATGTGTTTTGTTTGTAAAACAAGCTCTCCTCTCTATCAGCTGTTAGCTCCAGCCATTGTATGTGAACAGGGCATGCACAGAATGAGGGTCGGTAGTGAGCCCAGCCTTGTTCAAATTCATCAGTGATCTAGATGAAGAGAGAAAGTCGACCTTCAGCAAGTTTGCTGATGACACAAAGCTGGGATGATTGCTGACACACCAGGAGGCTGTGCTGCCATTCAGTGAGACCTAGACAGACTGAAGAGTTAGGCAGAGAGGAGCCTGATGAAGATTAATAAGTGTAGAGTCTACATCTGGGGAGGGATAAATGCCTGCATCGGTACAATGTAGGGGCCAACCTGATGGAGAGAAGCTCTGTGGAGAAGGACCTGTGTGTCCTGGTGAACAATAAATTGACCATGAACCAGCAATGTGCCCTTTTGGCCAAGAAGGCCAATTTTGTCCTGGAGTGCATTAAAAACAGCACGGCCAGCAGGTTGAAGGAGGTGATCCTCCCCAATACTCTGCCATTGTGAGGCCGTGCCTGCAGTATTGAGTCCAGTTCTAGGTTCCTCAGTTAAAAAATACGGTGTTCTGCTAGAGAGAGTCCAGTGGAGGGCCACAAAGATGATGAGAAGCCTGGAGCATCTCCCTTAGGAAGAATGGCTGAGAGACCTGAGACTGCCTGGAGAAGAAAAGATGAGGGAAATTGGTCTGATAATCTCCAGAGGTTCCTTCCAATCCCTACAATTATTTGATTCTGTGATTCTTATGCTGGGGGCCCCAGACCTGGACATGGTACTCCAGATGGGGCCTCACAATGGCTGAGTAGAGGGGGACAATCACCTCCCTCTCTCTGCTGGCCACCCCTCTGTTTATGTAGCCCTGGATAGCATCGGCCTTCCTGGCTGTAAGAGCACACTGCTGGCTCATGTCCCGCTTTTCATTCACTGAGACCCCGAGACATTATGATGAACACTGTTCTCAGACTTACTCCATCTGCTGCAAGGCTGGCAGTGGATGCTTCAATCTGAAAAGCAGCCCTGAAAAGAGTAATGATTGAACATCATACAGCACTGAAATTATAAATTCATGCTATATTGTATCTGTGGTGTCATCAGAGAAAGTGTCAGTCTGAATGAATGGGATAAAATTCAGTGCTGGCAGGTGCTTTCCAGAAAGAGCTCAGCTCAGGGGAGGTGGGAAGAACTGAGGTAAAAGATGATAGTTTGATTTAAATGGAAAACTGAAAAATAAGCTTCTAAATTATTCTCCAAAGAGTTTTCAAAACATGTTGACTCTTCAGGTTTGTTAATTCTTATTAAATCTCACCAGTATATTATAGCTGGTGAAAACCAGTAGATCTTGAATAATAGACTGCCAAGCAGACAAAGTTAAAAATAGATGACTTAGGGCAAAAGGCTGTTTCAGGTAGAGGATACTTTTTGTTAAATCTTTCTTAGTTTGCTGATGAGTTACAAGAGTTATCAGCAGTGACTGGTGTAGTGTCCATGTGAAAAGATTTTGCGTCCACTGCCCCACTGTTCTGTTTCTGTTGCAGAAATATTTCCCCATATGGCTTTTGAAAGCAGCTGGACACTTTCAGCTAAACAATAAAACCTAAAAGGGGTAAAGGTACTTCTATTTTACTTTTGGAAATGGTCCCCTCATGTTTCTGTTTGGAAAAAATAAGGCCTTGTAAGTGGCAACCAGTTAAAAATTGCAGTGCTGCTGCTCATGCTCAATATACTGCCAAGATGTACAGGAAGTTTTTATTTGCTAGCAGAATCGTTTTCCGTAGTTTCTTAATCTGCCTAAAATGCATGTCAGTTCTACAGCCTTTACCACATCCATTGTGGTTTTGTTTCCCTTTGTTGCTTTTATTGCAGCAACTGAAGGTTCTGTGATGTTAGACAGATTCTTTTGTGTTGACTGATACAAAACAGGATTTAGCAGTCTTGTTCCAATTTTATGAGTCATAATGACCTCTATCATTCTACCTATCAGCCTCAGTGATATAATGAAGAGTTTTCAGTCGTTATTGTTCACTTATTACCAGAGATACAGACAAAACATTGGTATCTAAAAAAATGCCTTATAAACTTAGATTTTTAATGCATTCTTCTGAACAATTTGAATGAAAATACTCAAGTTGTAGACCAAGAATCAGGTGTTTACAGAGCACAGTATTTCAGTGTCTGCATGTTAGTTCACTTGTCTTAAGAAGTATTGAATGTTAATTTGAAAATGGGATTGGTCTGAAATGTGATGGAAATTCTCATAATTGGCTCTTCATTTTATTTAACATGGTGGAATTGTAATATTTCTAGTGTTATTCTCCATATTGATGGGATCATGAGATGCTTTTCCTTTGCTTTATTTCTACTGTCTTTCAATGGACTGAACACACAATTTTGATTTGAAATTCCTGTGATAACACATCAAGATGTCCATTAGATGGGATTAAAATAAAAAGAACCTCCATGCTTCAGGGCATGTATAGGGAATAGGAAGAAAATTTCCATGGGGAACATTGTCTTCTATTTACAAACTGTATGATTTCCTTGTAAGAATCAAGTGTTTTGAGGTAATTGCTCAGATGCAGTGCAAAATTTTCCTATGGAAGTACTTTGGAAAGTGCAAAAATGAAGCTGTTTAAGAATAAAAAGCAGATAAGTCTTAATTAGCTGTTCAAGGATTGTTCTTTACTTATGGTGATAATGGCATCACCATCGCGAGCTCCTCTTTGAAGCTCAAATTTTATACCTCAGAATGAGAGGAAATGGCAGTATCCCTGGAAATGCCCCATTAAGCCTGAGTACAATGGCTTCTTTACGTGCAAGGATTGCATCTCTGTCATGTTCCTTAAAGTTGCAGACATGTTCTTTTTGTAGTCATAAATAGCTTGAGGTGTTGTGAAGTTCTAACGCAGTCCAGCCATATCACCTGACAAATCTACTTAAATCAGTATCCTAAAAAGGCATTAGTATTTTTTTTCCCCTAAACAAACTTCTGTAGTAGAAGCTTGGTGCTTAAATGAACTTAGGTCTTACTAAAGAGAGTAGATTAAATATACTTGATTTCCTGAGGCTTTCTTGAATGTTTAGTTTCAGTGCAAGTTTAAAAAGGAGTAAAACTTTCTGTGATACTGTGTGATTCAGTATAGTTGAGCCAGACATGTTTTGTTTTAATGCTTTTAGGTACTTAATGAGTGGGTACTGTGACTTTTTTCTGGTGGGAGAAAATGAAAAACGTGGCTTGTTTTAAATTTTCTGTTCATGTGTGACTGTTTTTGCAATCTAGTAGCCAAAGTGCAACAGACAGGACTTGATGTAATATTTTTTGGGATTATAATGTTTATACAAAGTTAAACCTGTAAAACAAAACAAAACTGTTTTTTTCTCCAGGGAAGAGTCATGTTGTGAGGTTATTAATAGTCACCAACCTTTCTCACTGGATTAATGTGCATTGTTTGTTTTATCAGGCTTCTCTGGCAATTGTGTTGGCTGTGGCAAGAAAGGTTTCTGCTACTTTACAGAATTCTCAAATCACATTAACCTTAAACTGACCACTCAGCCCAAGAAACAGAAACACTTAAAGTATTATCTGGTCAGGAATGCACAGGGAGCTCTGACGAAAGGATCTGTAATCTGCTGGAAAGGGGCAGGTAAGATAATGAAGCTGTCTTCCTCAAGCTCTGGTTTTTGTCATCCAGGCTTGGATATTACTGGAACTGGCGTCTATGTAAAACCTGAGACGGATCAGTTAAAAGAAAGAGTCCTTAAAGTGCAGCTGTAAAAAGCAATTGACCGCCCTAATAAGAGGATGGCATGTTTGATGCCATCGGTTCCTCCCTTCCAAGTGCCGTAGCCTTTAAGTAATTCACGTGTGAAATTACGAAGTCAAACACGCAGAAAAAAGCGTCTGTCGCTGTTGCCGGTGGATAAGAATCCTCTTTTTTTTTCTTAAGAACTCAGAGGCCGGCAGTCCTTATCCAGCACCTGCTCAGGCACGGGGTGCCAACTGCCAGAGAGTGCAGGCCTCTCCGGGAGCACCGCGACCGAGCCTCCCCCAAACCCTGCTCCTGGGACTCCACAAACAGGTACCACGCAGAAGGAGAACGGGTTAACGTGTGCTCTTCCTGCTCCGTGTGTGTGTGTTTGTGTGTGCTTCTGAGTGGAAAGACAGAAAAGAGCACATTGCCGCGTGCAATAAAACAAATCAAATAGATTTAGAGTATCTTATGAATAAAGGAAGGAACTCTTCTTTCACGTCTTTTCACTGTCCATTTGTCCCCCCCCCGTTCCCCCGCCCCCGATTTATGTACAAAATTTTAGGAAATAATACAATGGATAGGTGATGTGGAGCTTGTTCATAACTAAGGCAGACCTTCTCTTTTAAGAGACATTTTGCATTGTAACCAGAACGCTCATTACTGCTGGATTGTATGGGCATCAGTGGAGTAAAGCGGCTTTAAGATTAAAAGACAAACTGATGAGTGATATCTCTGTATTAACAATGATTTCTCAAACATTTACTTTTCCATTAGCCTCACGTAAATAAAAAGTGATCAATGATAGTGGCTGAAGTGATCTCTCTGAGCTTCACAATGAATATTCTCTTGTGACTCTTATGGATCCTGATCGCTCTATTAAAGTAAATGATCATTTTATTATGTCAATTAGGAATCTTGTTCTAGAAACATTTATTGTAAATACTTTATATTTTTTTCTTGCCAGCTACAGCCGTAGATCAAATCCCATCAACAGCAGCATTCGGCTCAGCAGCTTATAATGGCAAGGAATCTCCTAAACAACAGTTGGCGAAAAATAACCTATCTGCTTTGACAAGGCCATCGGTGTTAGGTATTTGTATGGATCTGTTCTTTAATAACCTTAAAGATCTATATTCCATGGATTTGACAGAAACATTGAACAAAAGATACCATGATCATAATTCTCTGTATGAACAGGAATTACACTTCCCTTCCAAATCTCTTGTCACCGTAACCCCTCCTTTTCTTTTGAATGTTAATTTTCAGAATAAAAGTTTGTATGATTTTAGCCATGGCTTTTTTGTAATTCCAATTATAAATCGAAGTTTTTCATTACATTTACAATTGATACAATTTGCAATTGGTACAGACAGGATTCTGAGTCTAGTTTCTTCAATATTGTATTTGTATCGATCTCACTGAATAGTTTTGTGGAGGGAATTAAGAAAGATATAGAAGTAGAACAAACAGCTACATACTGCCCTCACATGGTATAGGTTTAAAAGTGATCTCTGAAAGGATGGACGTAAGATTGTTCTGCAAATGTACAATCTCCAGATTTGAGGATTCGTTTTACTTTTGGCTTTAGTATCTTTTGTGAAAAGAAAACAAAATTAGAAAAAAAACCCAAAAACAAACCAACTCAACTAACAACATTTTTAATACAAGTTCTTACTCTTGCTTTTATTTATTTTTTTAAAGTCTAACCATTTTACCAGGAGATACAGACTTACCAGCGTGAAGTAGTTGCAGTGTTTTCATATTTTATTAATGTGTATAAGCAGAAACAGCTCAGTTCTTCAAGATGCTGAATAATTCCTGGGCAACTATGGACTCTCAATTATTAGAAATACTTGATGTTAGTGGGAAAAAACTTGTCATTTAGGATTTTGCAGGAAGACACAAGATGACTGAAGAAAGTAACAAGAGACTGAAGAATTTAATTGCAAGGGGCTCCCAGGAAAACTGTGAGAAATATGGTCATGGTTTTACAGACAAAGATGTTGGAGCTAACGATGAATAGTGCAGAAGTCATTTGCTTTGAAGTAATATGGATTATCATTAAGCTAAAGATCATGCCAGTGGGAAGAACAAAAAGCTTGACAGTGGAAAAAATTGTTGAAAAGAGCACAGATCTTTACTAATATTGCACTGAAACCTGTGACAATATTTTTTAATTAAGTTACATGAAACACAGTATTGTGGGTTTGGAAATAGAAGGCACAAAGTGTCCACGTTGGCTTCAAAGTATTATCATAAGCATTCTTACTTAGGATGTCTCATTTTAGTATACTGCTTTTACTTCAGAGTAAACATTGGTGTAAAATAGGTTAAGCTTAACAGGTCTCTGCACCAGAATGCTCCTAGGTCCTTATGCAGAAGATAGCAAAGTAAAACGAAAACTATAAGCAATGATTATGCTCATGGAGTCAATCTTGTCTAACACAGTACTTAATGCTTAATTCAGTCCATCAGCACGTGTTGAATTATCATGCAGAGACATGAATAAAATATATTCTAATACTTTTCTGAAATATTATTGTTATTCAGGCACTTTGACAAATTCAGGGCCTCCAAAAAAACGCCATAAAGGTTGGTCACCAGAGTCTCCATCATCCACTGAAACTTGGAACTTGCCGCTCAACCCACAGGCTCCAAATAGAATTAAAAATGGTAAGCTGAACCCAAGGTAATGAGGATGTTCATTTCATTATACAGAAAATAATGGAGGGAAAGAGGCAATATTTTAAAGACATACACAGATTCTTGGAAGAGTTTTGAAAGGTGTTTGATACCTACGTTTTCAGAATTATTTTCAGTTCTTCAATTTTATTGATCCTTCTTGGAGTCTCTGGACTTAACTCTCATTAGAATCCATTCATCATGTCATTATTAATAAATTGCAACAAGTGCTTGTGTCCATCTTTTGATATCTAAACGCCTTTAGGACATTATACTGTCAGAGCTCAGATCCCAAGCTATCATCTCTTGTTTCACTGATTTGTCACAGTGTTCTCGGCTCTTTCTTGAATTTTAGTCTAGATACAGACTAAAGTGAGGTGTGATGAAACAAACCAACTTTCAGCAGGATGTTTTCTTTCAGTATGCTACGGTTTAAAATTAAAACAAATAAATTAGTTTTGAACAAATGCTGAATCTTAATTTTTTTACATACCAAAATGCTTAGAATGAATACAACCAATTATATCATACAAAGCCCTCAAATCATAGCTTTGCATTGATATCATGTATATCTCTATATTCATGCATTCATAGTGTGAAATGTTTACTTATAAATATTTCAAAATCTTTGGATGCACGTTCAGTGGTCAACGTGATTCTCAAGAACTCTCAAGAAATTAAGCACAGTATGGGTTGTGGTAACAGATCATGAAATGTGTGGTGTGATTGGAACTATGTAGCACTTATACCAAATGTGTGTCTATAAGATGACTGATTAACTTTTCATTGAGGAAACAATTACTAGATCTCACTCCAGAGATATTACGTATAAACTTTTAGATGGAGGAAGCCTATCATCTCTACCGCATTCTGCTTTGGTGGGGCCAGCATCATCTCCAATCGTGGGCTCAGGAGAGCCCGTCTCAGTTCCTGACAACCTGCTGAAAATCTGTAAAGCAAAGCCAGTTATTTTCAAAGGTAAAAAAAACCCCACCCTTCAGAAAGATCTCAGGTTGGTTTTTTTTTTGTTTGTTTGTTTTGTAAGAGATATGAAGGTAAATCCAACTGTTAAACAATGCTAAAGGTCTCATTTTTGAAATATCTACTATTAAAACATGAAATTAATGTGATGTGTACAAATGTTTCTTTTTAAGGTCATGGAAACTTCCCATATCTTTGCGGGAACATTAATGATGTGATAGTGAGTCCTCTGCTGTATACCTGTTACAGAAATTCACAGTCTTTATCTAGAGCATATGAACAATATGGTGCCCCGACAATACAGCCCATTTCAGAAGAGATGCAGCTCTTGTTGACTGTCTACTACCTTGTTCAGCTAGGTAAGATGATTTTCTAAAACTGTGTAATTAGTTGTTCCTCAAGACCAAACTTAGATTAAAATATGATGAATGAAACAATGTTCATACTTTCCTGTAAGAGAGAATTCCAGCAACTGACAAGAAAAAAAAAAAAAAAAAAGGAAAACATCCGTAATTCATTGCTCTTGCACGTAGACCATAGTTAATAAATATTGTTACATTGACATAAGCAGTTCTCAAACTCTTAAATATTTCTAATAACTGATAGTCAGGTTCCAATTACAGCAGCTTTGAGTCTCACAAAGACACTTCAAAATGAAAGATACAGTTCACATCTTCTAATGGCCACAGCCATGCATGCGTAAATCTGAAACACAACCATCTCTAATAAAAAAAACAGTACATTTAAAAAAAAAAGACCTTTTAACTCAACAACTTTGTTAAACTGTTTCATAATATAAACATTTTCCTCTTAATCTTTTTTAGCTTCAGACCAAGTTCCTCTTATTGAGGATTTAGAACAAATATTCATGCGTTCTTGGCGAGAGTCGCACCTATCTGAAATCCGTCAGTACCAACAGATGATTCCGCAGACCTTTCCTCAAGTGCCCAGCCAGATCGCCCCAGTGACCTCAGCCCAGCTCCCCTGGCTGGCAGGGCTGGCAGCCAGCTCCTGTAATGACAGCGTCCACATCATTGAATGCAGCTATTCTCTGGCTGAAGGCCTTTCAGAAATGTTTAAGCTGCTCATCGAAGGAAAATTAATAAAGACAAACTACGTGGTGATCATCTGTGCTAGCAGAAATAGAGCCATTGATTCCTGCATTGTGATAACAGGTAAGATCTTAACGGTTTCTCCAGGCAAAACAGAGTCATCCCATGCCATGGGATTTTTGATAAGCTGCCTCAGAAAAAAGAGCTGTGACCAAGAAGTAATGGGCTTTGATGAACCCAAGGTGCTGTCGCACAGTCGGATCTCCTCCCAGTAATCCCATTCTGCCCATATTAGCTGTGTCTTTACAAAGGCACTACTGCAAACAAATAATAGAAAACTAACAGCAGACAGTGCATAATGCTTTCCTGCTCTGTGTGACTGAGGTACTACTGTGAGCAGAGAATTGAGCATTTTCTCAGCTTTTATATCATGCGCTTTCAACCTCACTGTCTTCAACAAACATGGTACGTACTTGTATAAGAGAGAAAAAAATCTCATCTTGGCCTTAGTTTTTTGGCAGGAGAAGATTCAGTTAGCTGGGAGGTGTTTTTCATTATGACTTATAATGTTTTTAGTGTAGCTTGAAGCGCTGTCAAGATAACTTTTTTGTCTTTTAGGAAAGTATCAGGCAAGAATTCTGTCTGAGGGCATGCTCACTCCTTCGGACTACCAAAAAGAAGTGAACTATCAGCTGGTCACAGGCAAAGTGGAATCTCTGGGGTCCTTCTTCAGCACCCTCTGCCCAGGTATAGAATACACTGTGGATAGGCATATTTCCAAGCCTGTCAGTCTTTTTAGTGAGTGAAAGCAGCTGTGTTCATGCTTCCCTGAAGCAAGACATTATTACAAATGTATAAAAAAATACAGGACAAAGTATATTTGAAATTGCAATTTCTCCTAGAAGCGTCAGTTTCTAAAATACCTCAGGTTCATAAAAATATGCGAGCAAGAAGTTCAACATGTTATTCTTAGCTACACAAATCCACCTATACAATATACAAGCCCATATGCATATGAATGAATAAATTCTTTTGCCCCAAGCACACGATTTGTTTGGACTGTGGTACACTAGAATTGTTTTACAGAAGAAAGGACGTCATACTGTGAACTTGAACTTAATGCATGGGAAAGAGAAGATAACTGCAGAGCCAGCTCTACAGGATCATTTTTAACTGAGGATTACTACAAGGATGGTTTTCTGTGGATAGATCCAGCCATGTGGAAAATGTAACTGGATCGCAGCACTAGAGCAAATGCAGCATACTTGTCAGTGTTAATGCATTTCACAGTCCCCTTCACCATTCACATTGCATCATGAAATCTGTACTTGGAAGGCAAGAATGCTTTCTGAATACGTTACGATATTTTTATCGGTCACTGAAGAGACACCTGTCTTCCTAGAGCCATCATGCAGTTCCACTGGTGTCTCTGTTCCTTGTATCTGTGTGTTATGATTCTCAGAATAACTCCTACTATTGTTTGAGCAGAACAAGTAAATGAACATCCTGGAACGAGTTGCCATCTACATCCACTGGATTGCACTTCACGAAGATGACCCTGACACTCTAGTACCATTTGCAGACATGTTCAAATATTTTTTCAACTGCTGAGAAAATAAGTATTCAGGACAGGCATACTGTATTTTCTGAGTAGGTATTACCTGTAAGCAGGGTCCCTGCTAAACAGAGCAGATGTACTTAGCTCAGTAAAACATACCTTGCTTTAATATTGTATAAAAAACCTCATTTCTCTGTCTACTTTATCAAAAAATATTTTTCCTTCTTTTTCACAAAAAGTGTTAAAGATTTGATATCTATGCTTTGCATCAGATTTTCAAAAGCTGCTTCTAATCCTTATTAGTGAACAGTACAAACAGCTACAGTGGTCAGAACATACACTAGGTTTTGTGCAGGTGTTTGTCTTTGCTGATTTAGGTCACAATCTTCAAGCTAGTTTTCTACTATGTTCTCTAAATGTCCTAAGCAGAGGTCTGCAGAGCTGATCTGTCATTCCTCGGCCTGATGTGCACTTTATTAGTGATAAGCTGAAAATAAATAATGCATTGGAAACTAATGATAGGATTAGTGTACAAAATACCCAATAAGCCAAAGACAGGACAGCATATACAAAGCTCTTTGAGATCTACTAAAGAAAGTCAGCATGAAATACAGCTGTTATCAACCTGGATGTTTTTACCACTCTCCTCTCCATTTGCTAGAGGGTGACATCGATCTTTTGCTGGAGAAATTTTATCAGGAAAACCAAGGGCACATCTCTTCATCACTGTCTGCTTCAGCAAATAAATCAACAGCACTGAATGGAACAGGAGCAGCTGTGTGTACAAGTAAGGAGGATTTTCTGAAAAGGTAATAGAGTCAGATGCTTGAGAATAGGTCTTTAGGTGTGCAGTTAGATGTACCTGGGCAGAGTCCTGGGCTCTTGAAGAATTCTATTCTGAGGTGATCGTGAACTCATGTCTTGGGATACCCAGATTTATTTACACTGGGTGCTCAGTTCGTTCCATGAGAGCTGTACTTCCTGAAGCTTTAAATCTTACTTCCTTGATAGCAGAATGCTACTGCACAAGTCCAACTTCAGCTCATAAATATTTAGGAGACTTGCAGGAATAAAATTCCCAAGTGCAGAAAGTTTTCTTTGTACGTCCTATCTAGATTTTGCTAAAATAGAACACTGACTCCTTAGAGAATAGGTCAGTCATTCTTTTCCAGGCTGTACAATTTTACACTAGATTAGACTTTTGGTGTATATATAAAAAGAATTTTGTCTTTTTCTAGGTTATGAGATTGAACGACATCAGATTCGACCATTCCAGCTGGCAGTAGCTCAGAAACTGCTGTCTCATATTTGCTCAATTGCTGACTCCAGCACTCAAAATCTTGATTTGGGTTCCTTTGAGAAAATTGATTTCTTGATTTGTGTTCCACCCTCTGAAGTGACTTATCAGCAGACTTTGTTTCATCTCTGGCATTCAGGTGCTCATTAGTTAGCTTTATTAGCTGGATTTACAGTAAACCAATGAACGCATTTATATCGGGAAATCCTGACATTTGTTCCATTTTTTTTTCTAGGTATTTTATTAGAACTTGGGTTGGAGAAGCAGCATCTTACAAAGCAGAAGGTGGAACAGTATGTTCTGAAACTAGACGCAGAAGCCCAGATTAAGTTCAAAGTCTTTCTGCAAAACTCTATGCAGAATCCACACACACTGTTTGTCCTAATCCATGATCATGCACACTGGGATCTAATGAGGTAAGGATACTTGAACTTGCTTGCAGAGATGCAAGCATTTCTGAAGGCTGAGAGGTCATGGCTAGGCACAAACATTTTCTGGAGTCACCTGCCTCTCTTAGTTGATAACAGCAACTTGCAGTGCTGAAGCTTGTAACTTAGACCTTTCAGGTAAATGAGTGAATTTGGAATGATGTGTTAAACTGGAGGAAGAAGTCGATTGCAGATGTCCTATGAGACTGGCATTTGCTCTAACAATTATTAATCTTTATTGTACTAATTCTATCACAGGTACTTTCCCCCTTTCTTTCCACTGTTGTGGCTTATGGTCTGTCATTTTCTGTCCTTTTTTTTGTAGGTAAGAATTATATTTTCTCAAGAGCAGCAGAACAATCTGGCTAAATTTAGCAGGGAAGTGTGCAACCATTAATAACTGCCATAATGTCAGCTTCCTTTTGTCCTTTCATATGCCGGTGGCCGTAAGAGACCAGTAATTTGCTAGCTATAGAGTTAACCAGACTTAAAGAAATATTCAGCTGCAGTGAAATAACACATTTATTTTCCTCTCCTTTCATGCAGCTAAATCAGGGTAATGAATAGAATCCTAAGCTCCTTGTTTGCATTTAACTTTGATTTCACATCTCCCTTGAGCCAATCGCTTTGGAGAGTTCTGGGTTTCTGTTTTGCAGTGCTGTGCATAGCCTTTATCCTCAGACAGAACTGTCTACAGGACTTGTTGATAGACTGTTGAACTGCAGGGAGGTGAAAGAGGCGCCCAACATTGTGACGCTCCATGTGACTTCCTTTCCTTATGCGCTGCAGACACAGCACACTCACATCAGCCCTTACAATGAGATCCACTGGCCTTCTTCATACAGCAATGTAAGATGGATGCTCTGAGGTGATTTTGTGAGCTTTTCATGAGTTATTTTACTTTTATATACTTGTTGAAACTCTGGAGGCCTGATAATTTTTGTGTAAGCTGAGTGAAGTTTGCATGGTCTGTGACAGTCTATGTCAAGTTTTTTTTCCTTTTGCTTCTTCTGTCATTTCTTGCTTATTATCTTTATATGTTTTATATCTCCTGTAAACTCTAGTAACTGCTATAAACCTTTGAGTTACATAGGTAGAAATCATCTAGAAAATCTGTTTCTAGTGCGTTACTGCATGAATATAAATAGATATATGAAATTTCTTCACATATTTTTACCTACATAGATTTTCTGTCTGTACGTTTACATGGGAAGAGAGGAGAGAAACAGGGGAAAATGGAATATAACTTCTTTTCTCTCCAAAAACCAACTTTTTCTTTCTTCCTGTGTATTATATGCCTGAATATATTATGCCTATTATAGAATGTGACTGCAGATACCGATGATTAATCAATTATAAATTAATAATTGGTAGATTTTTACCTTTAAAATTCTACTGCTTCATTTCTCCTAGGGTGTAGATTTATATCATGAAAACAAGAAATACTTTGGACTGTCAGAATTCATTGAATCCACTCTGTCTGGGCATAGTATCCCACTGCTTCGGTATGACAGCTCTTTTGAAGCAATGGTCATGGCTCTGGGAAAGAGGTATGGTACAATCCTTAGTTTAATGAAGGAAACATAGGGAGTATGTTGTAGTGTCTTGAGTCACTAACTAGAAACCTGATTCTTCTTTTTTTTTTTTTTTTGTCTCACTGTCTTACAAATTATTTCATTTGTTCTTATTTTATCCTCTCATCTTTTTTTTCAGTATATATTTGGCCTGCGATCCAATCAGTTCAGATGAATTCATTAGATAAACTTGTACACTGTTCAACCCATATTAGTGTGTGTGCTTGGTTACAGCAGATAATTCTATGTTACAGTAATTGAATACTGCACAACCAAATGATTTCTAATGTAACTTTAGTCCAATTTTATCACTTGCTGGACATAGCTGACTTTTTTTTTAATGTATCATTTTTGTATACCACATAAAAAGGGAAGGAGGTATATCACTATATTTTGTGTACTTAAATCAGTGGTAAAAATTTTAGAGGAGCTTCTCAGCTTGAAAATATATCAACAGTAATTATGGAGCCACTGCAAAAGTGTAATGACATATTATGTGAAGGCATGCAACTGCGGATGATATTGGAGTCTGTAAGAATTTTAAGACAGGATGAGTAGAGTCTTGCAAATTTGTATTGCTAACTGAGAGAATGAGCACGTCCACATTTCGCTACTAGCATTTGCTACGGGGTGACATGGAGCTCTGGTCACGCACATCAGGTACTTCTCTGAGCAGGCCTGGTTTCATTTTTGTGGAAAATCAGAGCAAAGGAAGCTATTACATTTCCACATCTCTCCCTCTCATAGAGTGGGCATTAAGGCAGGGTGTACCTGAGCTTGGAAATTTGGAGTGCTCATTGAGTGCTGCCTACATATTTAGTCCTGCTCATTGAGTGCTGCTACATATTCAGTCCTCTTGGAAAAAAAGAGTGAGTTGGTACACAGCTTGAGTAAGAACGCAATAGGAAAAACTCTAATGCTAATGTCAGTAAGAGTACTGTTTTCATTGTCGAGTGCATGCATTTTGATTGATGGTGTTGCTGAGTGCATTAGCAAATATTCTGTGACAAATTTTCTAACAGCAGCAAAGTGTTGATAACTTGAAGTGATGTAACACTGATGAACTACTTGCTTATAAAATCCTTACTGAGCAATAGAGAGACCACTTCGGTTCTGATTGTGAAATGATGTGTTATTGCAAGGACTATCAAACTGTAATTTTGGACAGTAAATGATAAGGGTTCTTTGCAGGAGAAAGTCTGAGTTTGCTATATTTTGGAGAACATCAGCTTCTTTTACTTTAATACTTCACTATTTAACCTTTATTTCAGGTTTCCCAGATTACACAGTGCAGTGATAAGGACTTTTGTCCTCATACAACACTACTCTGCAGCTATGATGGCAGTGTGTGGTCTTTCTCAGATGAAGAATTACACCTCAGTTGAAACTCTGGAAATCACCCAAAACCTAATAAACTCTTCAAGACAGTGTCCTAGTGGTCATGGCCTCATGGTAGTGTTGAGAATTCCATGTACCCCACTGGCTGCAGTGGCATATGAACGTCTCTATAATGTAAGGGAAAGACTAGCCCTTGAAGATAACTTTGAAATAATCTTGGGAAATCCTAATTCTGGAATCACTATAGGGAAGCACTTTGTGGAGCAACTAAAGGTAACTTGCAGAATGACATATACTGGGAAACTTTGTTAGTTGGGTAGATGGGGAGACTGTTGGTGAGAGATATGGTCATGAGCTGAAGCGTGGTTCATACTGGAAAAACTCAAAACTACTGCAAGGAGCACAACTTTTGACTGTAGACAAATCATCTGTGATTCCTTTACTGTCCTACCAATGGTTACTTTCTGGTTACTCAGTTGAATATTAACGGATAGAGCCAGAGCTTGGCTTCCTGCAGCAACCCTTCCAAACAGCTGAACTGCTTTTATGTACAACAACAAGGAAAACAGACATATAGAACTGTCACAATTTTCTCACAAAGTCACTGTTGCATGGATTTTCTTTGGTTAAGATTTATATTATTCTTCTCACCAGCAGATGGCATAAAGGCACCAAATTGGTGATGCTGCCTATAGGTTTGGAATTCACAGCCTGGTACTTAATTCTTTCTGGACCGTGTGTTATTTCAAAGATTCATTTATACCCTTTATGTCCAGAATCTTAAGTCATGTATGTAACAAAAGGCTCTGGTATTTTCTTGCTCTTCATAACACTGCCATCTGTTTGCTCTAGCAAAAATGTTTATTGTACTGTTCTGTGCTTAATTTGATGTGTTAGACAGTCATTTGACATCCGGAGCCTAAAGCTCATCCTACTGTGTCATGAATAACTTTTTCTGAAAAATCAATATTCTAAATCACATCCCATTTGTCTTCCCAGACATTCACAGTAGTGGTAATAAGTGTATAAACGGCAGAAGTGGAACTATCATACTGTTGTTCCTGCTGTGTATTCCTTATCTGTAGGTCAATCTCACAGCAGAAAGTATTGGCTGGTATGAATAAAGTAGTATAACCTGATGCTAAACATTCAAATGACAGAACTAGTTATCAAATTTCTCATTACACTATTAGGAAAATTGACAACTTTGATGGAGAGTAGGAGGCTTCAGAGTGAGAGGCTTAAGTGAGATCAGTGTAATGTGTGTGTTCAAAACTTCAGTACTTCCAGCTTCATGCTATTCCTCTATGGTGAAATAGCCTCATTTCCTTCTGTAATTTATCTATCACAAGAAGCAACCCTTTCTCTCCCCGGGAGCTCCTACTCATCTTTATTGCCTGATGTACCATATCCACTCTATCCATGTATGCCCTAGTCCTAGTGCTGTGCAGCTGGGAGACAGGGAGACTTTTCAGACCAGAACATGCTGTCTGTTCTCCTCCTGCCTTACATCAGGCAGATTGCTACCTGTAACTCTTTAGGAATTGTACAATCTACCTGTGTTGAAATTGGCTCTGCCATGTGGCTTACTCTGGTGGAACATCCATCCACTGTGCAAATCAATTCAAACAATGGATGATAAAATATGTGATCATTTGTGCCTTGCCAGGACGTTCAATAGTGTCTCTTATGCAGGTCTGGCAGAAAATTGAAGATGTAGATTGGAGGCCACAGACCTATTTGGAACTGGAAGGTTTGCCCTGTATATTAATATTCAGTGGTATGGATCCACAAGGGGAGTCTTTACCACGGTAAGTAGATCTGGTATTTTCTCAGTGGGAGTTCTTTACCCATTGCTTATTGGATGGCTAAAAATTAACTGTTTGAATACTTGTGGGGAAGAAAACATTTCAGTGTCAAAGATGCTTTTCAATTTTTTTGTAAATTTTTATATTGTAAATAAAAAAGTTTATTAGTAATAATCTCCTGCTTTTACAGTAACTTAATGTTAGTAACTTAAAAATATTATGAGTTGTCATTGTATAAAGGTATGTAAAAAAGAAGTATCTATAGCTACTTTAGATACCTCAAAGCAGCTGAGATATGTGCAGGATATTGGTGTATATCCAGCAGGACATGTGTAGAGGTCTGTGCCTTCTGGAGTTGAAGCTGGAAGGCAAACAAGATGCCCTGGGACCACCAAAATTGCACTAAATGTTTTTGTTTGTTCAATTAAATCCAAAATGATACCTTTTTTTTTTTCTTGTATTGATGGTAATGTTCAGTGCACCAGATTAAACTGCTTAACTAGATAAAGAATAATAAAACCATATGCACCATAATGGAAAACTTATTAAACACCAAAAATCTACCTTGTTCTGTCTCATATGTAGCTTAAGCAGATTGTAAAAAATATTCCCCTTTGGCTGTGTCTGGAAAAGAAATAGAGTACAGTGAGTTCTCATACTCTCTCATCTGTTTCTCTCCAGATCACTGAGATACTGTGACCTACGTTTAATAAATTCATCTTCTTTAGTAAGGACAACTTTGGAGCAAGAGCTTGGTTTGGCAGCATACTTTGTGAGCTCAGAAATTCACACTGAGAAAGCAGTTGTGAATGATGTGTTGGAAAGCGACCCAGAGAAACTAAGCAGCACTGATAATGAAGATGAAGAAATAGCAACAGAAGGTACTGCTACCAGTGATAATAAGAGGTGTAAAATGATTGAGCTGTATTAGAAAAATACATGTGATATATTAGAAAAATGTGATATATTAGAAAATGAGAAATGGGTTTCAAGTTCTTCCATTCATTGTCTGTCTTTGAACTCATATTGAAATAGTAGAGTTGGAGAGGTTATTATTTCTTAAGAGAGGCCTACCTTAGGTGTGATGAATATTTCTGTCCATTTAGTTGAAGTAAGTTGGTGTAATTTGAGTCCAAGGTGCACTGAGGTTAGGCATCTGAGTTATAAGGCTGCTCTCCTGGTCTGTGAAGTATGGTGCACTCCCGTGGAGTTCAATTTAGAACATCAGCTCAGATGATAGACTGAGCACAGTGCTTTTTGCCTCTGTTTATTATTGCTAAACTACATGTGGAAAAAAAAAAAAAAAAGGCATTTTGACATAGGAAGCTAAGTTAGGAACCTCAAGCAAATGCCCTTGAGGGACTGTCATCATCAAAAGCTGAGATATAATTTATCCATAAAGCTGTTACACAACGGGTAGGAGGTAGTTCATAACACACTGACAAAACAGAGCACTTTGTCAGTTGGTTTCACTGACACTAATTGGGTATGAAAGGTAAAACACAGTTGTGAGTGTCAGCTCCTGGCAGCAGAACTGATTTTGTAAGTGTACTGCAGTTCAACATGATTAGAATATTTTATAGGCTAATCCAATGCTGCATGGTAGGAACACATTGAATACAGTGTCAGAAGGAGGACAGAATCCAGACAAATCAAAGAATCATGGCTTAGGTTGGAAGGAACCTTAAAGACCATCCAGTTCCAATCCCCTGCCATGGTCAGGGTTGCAATACATCAAATCTGGCTGCTCAGGGTTCCATCTAAAGTTGTGAGCTCTTCCTTATTTCAACAATACAGCCATCACTTTTTACAGGCTTACTTTAATTATGTTTTGCTTTTGTTTTCCTCTGCTACTATTCATGAAACAGGTTCTACTTCAGAAAAAAGAAGTCCTATGAAAAGAGAAAGATCTCACTCTCATGACTCTGCATCTTCGTCTCTCTCTTCAAAAGCTTCCAGTAAGTCCTTAAGTTTATTTCTATTAAGCTGTATTTAGGATAGATAAAAAACCTTCTGTTCAGCTTGTTAAAGAAAGGGGAAAAAAAAAGGCATAAATCAGTCAGCTTTTGGCAAGGCCTATTTTAATGAGATTATTATAGGTAACTTCCAAAAAAGTAATTTAGAATCAGACTTCTTAAATACAAGCAGATGATTTCTTGCTTGGAAAGTAAACATAGGACAGGCTACCTGGTACAGGTACTCCTGTACTCCTTTAATGTGTGACACTTAGATTTGAATCCTTAGTTAGTACCGAGTGCGTTCACTGAAGCTATGACAATTCAACAGTTTTAAATAATCTTTTGAAAATCCCTAGGAAGAAAAGAATTCTCAGTCTTGTTCGTGTCTTTGTCTTTTTTGTTTTGCTCTGGAATGTTCATTCATTAAATCTGCACTATTTGGAAGCTCCTTTGGAGGTGGATCTTTTTTCTTAAATCTTTGTTTCCTTTTCAATCTGCAAATTGTTGCACGAAGCATGTGACAATGTTGAGAATTACCTGAGCTTCTTGTCTGTTAAGTTTATTTGAATGCTTTTCAATGCAGATAACAAGGGGAGTGTTGAATGAAGGTTCAGAAGACAAACTGTTATGTAGGTGTTACAACGTCCTGCAGCTTTTCAAAACGTTGCAGCTTTTGAGTCACAATACCTTCTTTTTGATCTGCTTGTAGTTTTCACCTTGCTGACATGCGTATTTAGCCATGGTTTCTTCTCTACAAACACAGTGGTGGTTATAAAAGGAAAGAAAAAGACAAGATTTGAAGACATTTTTGATAAGATTTTTAACCGCTTTAATATGAAAAATGCTTTTTCTTCTTTAATCTGTTCTTCAGTTTGCAGGATCCATATGGCCTGCATGTGGCCGTGTAGCCTGAATTTGCCTGTGATTAAACAAATCTTTTTTTTCTCTTTTCTCTTTCTTTTTTTCCTTTTGCTCTGGGATACTGATATTCTGCAGGATGTTACGGTGATTTCTTGAAACCATTCATGCTGCTGATGATTTATTTTCATCTTCATTGCAAACATTTGGTGGCTGCTTTAGATTAATATCTGCAACTAGGATCTCTTCCCATTTCTTGAGACCAAGAAAAGCTACAGACTCTTTTATTAGTTCAGAATCTGTTTTGTTGCTTTTTGTTGTTGTTGTTTGAGAACACAGATTTTTGTTTTCACTAGAAATGGAAAGCTGCTTTTATCTATGTCTAGCTTCAGACAGACATTCTTACTAACACAAGGAGACTGACTGTTGAGCCAGTGTTCAGTCTACTCTGAGGACTGCACAGTCTTTACATCTCCTTTTTGGAGGTTATTGAGATTAAAGATGCTCAGAGCCATTCAAAATGAAGCCTCAAACTCTCAAGAGATCACTGTAGTTAGAATATATAAATAAAAGTACACCATTTTCAGAGAATTAGTAAAGAGCTATGAGCTATATCTATGTGGTGGTCAAGGCCAGTCTTGATGAGTTCAGTTTTTGCTCTGAGCTGACCAAAGGCTGGATGGTTTCATAGCATCAAAGTCTTGAGAGCTGAGTTATATTATGTCAGTCTGTGTTTCAGTATCACAAACATGAGTTTGGAATCAGAGCTGACTTAGAGCTGAGAACTGTTTTTGTGTGGAGATTTCTGTAGTTTGATGGGGTAAGAGCCAATGGGTACTAATTTTCTTTCACCCTTTTGAACAAAAGTTTACAGAATTTTATAGTCTTGAGTGATGAGGATATCTGATGAAATAGGGAATGGCTGAGGACAGGTCAGTCACACCTTTCCTATGAACGTAAGTTCTTGGAAAGGCACTTGCTGCACTGAGACAAATACTCCCACCTAATCTCATTAAGACTTTCTGTATGAGTAAGCTGAAAGATAGCAGGAGCTATAGGGCTGCATTATTTGACTGGTACTGTATCTAAGCAATTTTTCAGTGTTTCGCTGTGTCATTGACTAGCTGGGATTATTGTACTTACATTAAAATATTATGTTGTATTGAAATATAATTTTCCTTTAGTTACAGCATTCTGCAGCGAGCCATCTCCTCCTTTAGTAACAGCAGGAGACAGAGCAAAATCCCCCCACCAAGTCCTAAGTAACAGCACCGAAGAAACTACAAATAGCCATGAGAAGCAGAAGCAGAAGGTAGACAAGGGGGCACAAACAACAATCAGCAAACACTTACCTCCGGGAAATGAACAACCTGATACAAAACAAAACCTAAAAAGTGCCCAAATTTCCATCACCTCCTCATCTTCCTCACCTTTCTCTTCCTCTTCTTCCTCCTCTGCACCTACTCATAACTCCTTCATCTTACAGACCTCTCAATGCTTCATGACTAAATCATCAAAACAGCCTCCCATAGTTTTCCTGCCCAAACTGGTTTATGACATTATTACCTCTACGGACAGCAGTGGACTTCCAAAATCATCTTCCCTTTTGCCTTACCACTCTGTGATGTGGGCAAGTTCTTTTCGTCCTCTTATGAGTAAGATGATGACTTGCACAGAGCAGTCTCTATACTACCGCCAATGGACAGTGCCCAAGCCAATCCATATGGACTACAATAATAGAAATGAGGGCAGAATGGACACCTTTCACCCAAGGAGACTGCTGCTGAGTGGGCCACCACAGGTGTGTAATAAGAGCAAGGTATTATCATCCATTTATGTTATTCAGTTTTATCATAATCTACAAAAACAGATTAGTTATTGTTATTCGTACTTGAAACATTTTTTATGTGGAGAGTAAGTTGCTCATATTTTATTTCCTTATTTCTCAACTCCCTTCTAATAAAATGATCTTTTATTCTTTACTGTTAGTTTGAGTTCAAAGACAATCTGGAACAATATTCATTTTCTGTCAGTCTTTCCATTAAAATGTTTTCAAACATAGCTTGCTTGGAAGATAGATTTCATGCATCATTTCTGTCAAAGTTGAATAAGCATTTACATTTTAAATAAACATCAAAGATCAGCACAAAAACACTTCCCAGGATCAATCTAAAGATAGCTGGAACTTTGTAGTTGAGGTATTTTCTGTTTCCTCCACGTGACAGGCAGAAATTTAGAATCTGTTGTAGGTAGCACATGCAAGAAGGCCTGTTCAACATTAGCAGAGCTTTATTTACAAGGTGAATACTAACCAAGAGTTTGTAAATTTATTTCAAATCATGCATAAAAATGGGTATTGTCCTAAGAAGTTCCTCGCTTGTCTTTTAAATTCTCTGAGAATGTTTAATACTTATGTCTGAGTAAGACATCTTCTAGTTCAGTACACATGTTACATAGTAAGTCTGATGCTGTGCCTCTCACACTCTCCTGAAGCAATGAGACCACATGTCTATGAGCATATTTACATCACATGAACATCAGAAGTCAGAAAGGAAAAATCAAACCAAAGACTCATGTTTCCTGTTGCTTTAGTATCAACAAAAAGTTCATCTAAATATAGTTACCTGCCTTATCTTGATCCACCCATATGGATTTATGCCTATTATAAGTGCCATTCATGCCTATTGACTGGAAAAGGAAACTATATATATTGCTATTTATTAAGTATTTTTTTTCCGTAGTACCAAATGTATATTGCAGTGAAGTAAGAAGAGCATAAATGGGCTTTTCATATTGAAAGTTCCTGTAAATTTTACTGTAATGTGTAAAGGATTCCAGAAAGTACTTCGATTAGGAGTTATACAATACTCTCAATTCTTTTAATATAAATTGCCTGTGTGTGCCAAAGATTGAAGTGTTACACAATCAAGAAAATGAATGTCATATTAAGGTGCAGACCCAAAAATAACATTCTGCAGCAGGTTGTTGACATCAATCTCTAAGAAAAACGTAAGCTGTGACAATTTTTTGTAGAATTTTATATTTATACATATCACAACTCACAAAGAGACTATTCCCAAAGACACCGTAAAAATTCAGATTTACTGATATGTAAATACTGCTTTAGTATTCACCTGATCGTAAAGCATATGGTTTAGGGTCTCAGATGTAAGCCTGTGTTTCTCAAAATAGTCATTTAGAGACCTCTGAAAGCATTCTACATATCCATCAGAAGGACTTGTTGTTTGACACATGACATGTGACATTTAGCTAGTTATATTGAGACAAGCAGCTTGCTCATTCATTAGCTCCCTACCATGGTATATGATATTCACCACCTTTAACTATCAAATGAAACTCTTTTTCAAATACAGAATAGGGCTCCTGTGGGCCCCTTGTACAGCAGTGAATGACACCTTTAATATCACTTTCTTTACGTGAAATTCCATCCTTTCTCCACTTACATGGAGAAGCTGGCAGCCCATGTCTTTGTCAGGTACGCTCTTTGCTGAATGAAGAATTGGATGGAAGGTTGAGCCTAGAGAATGGTGGTGAATGGAGTTAAATCCAGCTGACAACTGGTCCCCAGGGGTCAGTATTTGGGCCCATCTTGTTTAATTACTCATGATCTGGATGATGGCACTGAGTGCACCCTCAGTAAATTAGCAGATGACACCAAGCTGTGGGGAAGTGTAGGAATGGCTGAGAGATCTGGACAGGTTGGATTGATGATCTGAGGTCAATGGGATGAAGTTCAACAAGACCAAGTATTGGGCTCTACACTTTGGTCACAACCCCAGGCAACGCTACAGCTTGGAGCAGAGTGGCTGGAAAGCTGCACAGAGGAAAAGGATATGGAATTGCTGGTCAGCACTAGGCTAACCATGGGTCAGCAGTGCTAAGAAGGCCAATGGCATCCTAGATTATATCAGAAATAGTGCAGTCAACAAAAGCAGGGAAGTGATCCCTCTGTACTGAGCTCTGATGAGGCCTCATCTCAAGTACTGCATTCAGTTTTGGGCCCCTCACTATGAGAAGGACATAAATGCCCTGGAGCGTGTCCAAAGAAGGGCAATATTTCTGTTGAGGGATCTGCACAATTTAATGAGAAATTGCTGAGGGAACTACGATTGTTTGGTCTGGAGAAGAGGAGGCTCAGAAGGGACCTTAGTGCTCTCTACAATGTCCTGAAGGGAGGTTGTGGTGAGGTGGGAGTCAACTTCTTTTCTTGCATAACTAGAGACAGGACTAGAGGGAATGGTCTCAAGTTATGTCAGGGAGGTTCAGATTGGGTATTAGGAAGAATTTCTTCTCAGAAGGAGTGGTCAGGCACTGAAACAGTCTGCCCAAGGAGGTGATTGAGTCACTGTCCTTGGAGGTGTTTAAGGAAATGGTAGACATGGTTTAATGGGCAATATTAGTGGTAATTGGGTGCTTGGAGTAGGTGATCTTCGAGGCCTCTTCCATATGATTTTATGGTGTTATATCCATAGTGTGGGTTTTTTCCTAGTGTTGCATTGGATCATGCAGCTAACATATTGCTTAGTGAGCATGAACAAGTATCATAGCTATGGGTAGAAATGTATGACGTTGAACAAAATGCCTATCAGGAAGTCTAAATTCACTGAAATATTTTTCTTAGAAACATTTATCTTAAAATTCTCCAAACTGCAAATGAAAATTTTGTGCCGCTGTTTTTATACCTGAATATTACAAGCCTAGAACTAGCATTTTCCATAGGCAGGTAAGCTGCTCATAGTCTGTAAGTAACTGCCCATTCCTGATCATAGAAGTTCTCTCAGGGGATGAAAACCATCTTAAGACATTTCCTGAGGAAGAAAACTGCTGCTCATACTGTTTGGGTCTCCTCTCCTTTTCCTAAAATTTTAGTACAATGGGCTTAAATGCCATTCTTCTAATGTTATAAAAGTATTAGGGAAGTATTTAATATATTTTTTGTTAGCTGTCTTTTAGCAGAACATAGCAAGTGGAAACAAGAAGACCCAGCACCATTTGACCAGCTGTCTGTGGACCATCAGAATATTTTCTATGAATCAACACTGGTTCGCAGACCACAGTCTGAAAACCACTGCTGTGGTATGTGAAGAACTGTCTCACCTGGAAATTAAAGTAGCAAAGCCTTATGGAATTATTTCCACTTCTGCCATAAATTACTCCAAATGTGAAGATTGTTATCAGGGGGTACTTTCTAGAAACATGTGAGAATAATAAAGAACTTCCAGTGCTCCCGATGTCTAATGACTGGAACAAGTTAAAAAAAAATAAAAAATTAAAAAAAAATAATAGAGAAACTCATTGCTCTTAGACCTGCTACAACAGACCTTTGGATGACCATTTTATGAATAAGCACATCTAATTTTTCTAACTGGATTCTCTCAATCTCCAGTTTTTAGTTTGTTTTCAGTTTATTATAGATATCTATGGAAAATACAGTTCAGTGACCAAAATCTTTTAACAGCTTCCACTCCTGTAGGTACTGCAGGTCTTTGACACAAAAGATGAACCTTTGTTCTTCTGGAATTTTCTGTGGGAAGGATTTGAATTCATGTTCTCTCCTCTTGCTCTTGTACATCTACAATCTTCATGAATGAACAGTTGTGGAGTAAACATATCCTTATGTATCCCACAAAATCGTGCCTTGCATTTAGGATGAAAATAGAAACCAGAATGCTAAATCTTTGCAGGATTCTCATTCCTTATTTATTGCAAGTTTTCACAAAGTATGAGATTTTTGCAACTTAAGTCTTCTGTGATCTTCTCCTTCAAATTCTAATTCATCAGACTTCTATCTTTCATGTTCGGATACCCAGAAACAAATTAGAGTAATACTTCAATTATCTGACAAGGTATGGCCCCCAGGTGACTTATCCTGCTTGCAGCATCTCTTTGTGGATGCCCCAAAAAACTGATCCAAAAGAAGGGTAGTGACATACGAGACAAGAATTCTTTGGAGAGATCTGGCAGCTGTGTGTAATGACAAATCCTCAGTACTGTCAAGCAAGCTGACACTCTGCGCATTTCCATCTGGTCAAGTGATGGCACATAAAAAACACAGAAATCATATTATTGAATTTAAAGGCACATTTACCTATCTGAGCATGTTATAAATTCAGATTTCAAGGGTCTTCCCTTCTGAAGCAAATGTTGATTGTCAAGTGGAAGTCATTTTTCTTTTGAATCTTTTGCTCTCTAAATGAACTGAAAAAAGTGTTCTGTATTTCAGCAAGTTATTTCTTCAGCAGAAAATGCTGGCAAATATGTGAGTGAGGGGAGTCAAAGTAAAAACTTGGTCATGTGTTCAGCCTGGGTTCTCTGCCTGCAGAGAAGCTGTCTGAAAATGAGAGATTCCTGCCTGCTCCCACCAGCGTTTTCCATACAGTGCTGCTAATACCTAGCAGTTCACAGAGCTCAGTGTTATACTGGACATTTTTTAGCTGACAGATAATGAGATTAGGTAAAATGTGATGCATGGAATATCAAAAGTGCATATGTTTGAGTTTCCTGGTGAGGGACCAATATTTTCAATCCCTGAAAAATGCTGAATGGTTTTCAGCATTTTCAGTTTGTGACCCGACTGCTTTGTATATCTGAATCAACAGACAATTGCTACCTTTCATCTAAGTACCACTTAGGGTTAGCCTGCTGACCCCAGCTGTATTGTTGAAAACTATTTGTGAAAACCTGTTTCCTGAGCTAACAGAAAATGGATGTTTTTGATAGAGCAAGTTTTAAATGGTTACTGAAAGGGAAAAGTAAGGCTTTCAGCCTGTTGACAATTCTAAGAATACACTTAAAACAGATTAGGAATGACAGCTCTGTACTTCTGACAATTTATCTCTCATTCGTTCAAAATTACGGAGCTCTCAATCTGTCAGGCCACTTAATGTTTAATCAGAGGATGGTGGGGGGCATGTAAAAAGAGTACATTCATAATGGCATAGAAATGTAATCACTGCTGTGAGAAAAAATGTAGAAATTACATTCTAATAAAACAAAGTATGATCAAGTTTGCCACAAATGTAGAGAATGAAGTAGTTTTGCCTTGCTTACCAATGAACAGGTATTTCATTGAAGCTTACAGCTTTGTTCCAAAGTTAGTAAAAAGATTCTCATGAGTCTCAAAGGATTTTATATGAAAACTCAGCGTGGGACTCAGAAATATCTCAACCATGGGGCTGTGCTCTAATGGAAAGTAACTTCTTCCTGTATTACCCCTGGACAGCATGGAGTTGTGTGTTAGCAGAACACATGGTCTATGGGCTTATTTTACCCTCAGCAGGGAAAAGGGAACCCTTTTCAAGCCTTGCCAAACACTCATCCAAGTGCAGTCTAGTTTACTGAGAATAACAGGGATGAATTTTGACAAAAGCAAATGTTTACGTGCTCTTGTTCCATCTTCATAGACTCAAGTGTTGAGAGAAAATGAAAAAGCTACTTGAAATATGGAAATATTAAGTCCAGCACTGTTTTAAATTGTTCAGTACACGATGTTGCTGACGTAGCCCAGCACTGGCAACGAAAGCTGGGGTTTAAATGCAGTACTAATGTAGACGTATTTCAAAATTCTATTCAACTACCTGAGAACAACTAGTTACAGAAGGAGAACATGCCATAACTGACCTATGTGTTAACTTCACTCCGTATTCTCCTGTCAGAATGAGTTTGCAGGTCTCTTTTTTTCTCCCCTTCTGTACTGCGTCCTTTCAAAGTGTAACAGTGTTATTTCTTCATGTGATCATCAGTAAACTTTATGTGGAAGACACTGAGCAATTAATTGAGTTAAACGCTGGCTGTGGCTGAAAAACCTACAAAAGGACTGGATGTGGCCTGGACAAGTTCTCCAATAGAGGTCTGACACTTCTTCCTTCAGGATACTTCAACAGCACTCAGTATGCTGATGAATTGTGCAAATACAAAAGAGCTGAAGTAATTATGTTGTTATTTTACATCACATGAATTGTTTTTTGAACACTTTAGGAGTTTGTGTGGATTTTTAAGTGTTCATTGCCATTTTAGCAACTGTAAGAGAGAGAAAATTCAAGTTTGCTGTCTTAGACCTGTGACACAAAATGCATTTTCCAAACTAACTTGCAACATGAAGAGCACCTAAAAAACATCAAGCACCTGAGCTTGTCATTTATGGTTGGGAATAGGAAAGTACAGGGATATGCAAACACTAAATATTAATATTTGGTTTCACTTCAGCTGCAATTTCCAGATGAGAATGAAAGTTCTGTATTTTCTGATTTGTATATTTACAGATAGGGAAAACAGGTGCCTACCTGCAGTTCCTCAGTATTTTGTCCAGAATGCTGATCAGGCTGACGGAAGTGGATGTTTATGATGAGGAAGAAATCAACATTAGTAAGTTCTTGTTATAAATAATATATAAATATAATTTGCTTCTGGAGAATTTAGAGACTCGTTATATTAATTTAAGCAGTATTTTTTTTTCTGCATATTCTATGCTGTTCACCTCAGCAATTAGAAATATTGTTGAAATATTTTTAGATTTTTTTGTGATCTTCAACTGATACTTGAGAACATTTTAATATTTCACTCATCATTTAGAGTTTAGCCTTCCTCTCCACAAACCTCTGTTTTTCTTGGTAAATAACTATCTGCTTTTATGTACATTTGATGATATCCAGCCATCATTTTTAAGTTTAAAATTGGAATGAACTTTTGAGGCGAAATGCATAAAAGCAATCAGTGAAACACTGACACATTTGTATTGCCAGGAGCAATGTTATATTTTCTAAATACATAAGACCACATGAAGAAAAAAACGTTTCCTGCTTTCTAATAACTAGTTTTAGTCTGAAATTCTAAAATCATCATTTACTCACTCTCTCCTAATTCTAGATACTCAGCCACAGTAATTATGGATCAATTATGGATAGAGAAATCATATAATAGTAGAATAGCTTATCCGGGGAGCCCAGGGTTTGATAGGAGGACAACTGCATGGCCACTGAGTTCAGCATGGGGCTGAGCAGGAATGTAGGAAGATCTGGTAACCTGACTGGAAAGCCAAGCTCTGATGTTGTTGTTAGCAACCAACATGGCAAGTTAAATCAACACGAAATCACAAGTGAAAGTTGGGTGCCATAAGGAAATGGGAGCATGGAACAGTGTCTATGCTTTAAAATCACAACCTGACTCGTGCTGCATTAACTTCATGCAGCAGATGACATCTTTTCCTGATTTTACTACACTTCTGTCATTAAATACAGCTCTGAGCAAAGTAGTTGTGCAGAATAATACGCCAAATTGAAAAGCTGATTTAGAAGGTTACATAGATGAAGGGTTTATGCAGGCACAAGGAATACTGAATGTAACGAATGCCCTTCTATTGGAAATTCACCATCTGATTAATTCCATCTGGGTTCATATTTACTTTGGATTTTAAATAATTTATAATAATTTTAAATAATCAATTAATATTAATAGACACTGAGTTGTAGCTCTTTACAATAGCTGGCAACTGATCCCCAAATTGAACTTTTCACTACTTTCATCCTCTTGACAAAAGTAAAAAAGCATTTCATTAGGATTACTGTGCATGTTTGTTGGCTTGCTGGTTTGTTTTATGCCAATTTCCCTGTTTCAAAAAAAGCCTGATTTCAATTCCTCTGGCCTTTAGTTCCCCTTAGAAGAGGCATCTGACTTTAACTCTGCACGGTACTTAACACCTAGTTTCTGAGGTGGAGTTTCTTTTTCCCAATAAGTTTTTTTGTGGAGTTTCTTTTTCCCAATAAGTATTTTTTCTCCACTCAGCTCACAAATGTGCAGTGGAAAGCCTGCAAATGTCCAGATACAGGTAAATCAGCCTTACTAGCGCCTTAAAAATTGTTTTCATTATGAATTAAAAGCCAAAATTGCAGTGAGAAATGAGGTATATTTGTTCAAATCTGCACCTCTTTATGCATAATAATGTTGTTTAATGAGAATGATTTAAAAAATGATGCAAGATTGTACTCATAGCAAAACATTCTATAATAATAAAAGGCATATTTGCAATTGTAATTTCATTACTTTTTATTTTTCAATAATTTCATAGACATAAAAGAAGAATCAGATCAATGCTACCATCAGCCTGGAGATACATGGCCAGATTTGGAGATGTTTAAGAAGATCCCTTTTGACTATACTATCCATGACCCAAAATATGAAGATGCAAGTCTGATTTGTTCCAAGCTTCAGGCTGTAAACAGTGAAGGTTAGAATTTGAAAAATCTGTTAAATGTTACACATACATACATTTATTTGGTTTTAGCAGGTGAATCATGTTGACTTTTAAACAGTGTAAAACTGTCAGAATTGTACTTGACTAAATAATAATTGAAAAAAGATTTGTAGTTTGTTAGATGAAACACTAGATTAGTAGCCTTATTAATGTTTTATGGCATATTGAAGAGGTAGTCTCATTAAAAACACTCTGATCCCACAAAAAGTGAGCATTTTAATGTTTTCTATTGCAATGTTGTTCTTTATGTTCTTAGAGATCTTAATAGGTTTATTTGGTTTAGGTTTGGAAAAGGTGATATGTATGTGTTCAGATTTAAATTCCTGTAGTATTAAGGTGTGAAATAGTCCTCTGGACTCCTGTAATAATTCTTCATAAGAAATAAGCACTTCTGAAGTAAACTTTAGATAAAGTACGCATTTAAATTAGGGCACGTGGATTGCAGATGTGTTTGTGTCTTTCTGCGGTCTGTAGCACTCATCTAGCTTACAAGCAAATAGCAAATGAAAATGTCTATGGCCAGGTGAAATAACTCTTATCTTACAGTCCCATACGTAAGCCAGCTGGGGAAACATGGGTAGGATGCATCCAAGCACACCAAGAGTGCTCGCCAACATCATACCACCTTTAGAAGGTAACGACAGTGGATGGAGATTCCTGGTGATTGAAAAAAGGCAAAAATGCCTTTCTTTTTCAGGACAAGAAGGAAGGCCAAAGCAATTACTGCCCGTTCAGCCCACTCTCAGTCCACAAAACAGTTATGGATCCAACCCTCCTGCAAATCATGTCCAGGACCATAAAGAATAGGACAGTGATTGGGAACAGCTAGCATGGAAGAATCATAGGCAAATAATGACTGACAAACCTAATTGCCTTTTATCATGAGAGGACTGGCAGGATGGACAAAGGAAGATCAATGACTTCAGTGAGGTTTTTGTCAGTGTCTTCTGTAATATCTTTATAGCCTAAGTTGGAGAGAGAAAGTTTAGACAGGTCAATTTTGAAGTGCATAGGAATTCATTCAAGTATGATGTGGCACAAAGTCTGACTGACACCTACTTATGCATGGCAAAAATGCTTAGGGACTGATAGTGGGGAAAATGCTGTTTAAGATTGCCTTTAATAACCCAATCAAAGGGAAATATTGCAACCTCAGCAAGTTTATGGACTTACCACTACAATGCTCAGAATGAAATTATACCTTGTTTTGCATGCATTTAATCCTGCCATCGTTCTTTAGTTTAATTAAAGTGACAGAAACAATTTGTCACAAGGGAATACATTCTGGCCTTGAATATATGTTACATACATTTTGTTTCTGTTTTTAATAGACAGACCCATTAGCAGAAGGCAGGAGGATATGTACACCCACCGTCAAACAACTAGGATGAGATTATCCAAGTATGCAGCGTATAACACCTACCATCACTGTGAACAGTGCCATCAGTATATGGGTTTCAATCCCAGATACCAGGTAAAAATTTCCAGACATTAATATTTAGATCAGATATTGAAGCAGACACAACCCAAACACAGTTTTGTGTTTATTCACTGTAGCTAAATTGACTTACAATCTGTTTGTGTAGATTAAAGAAAGAGCTGATTGTTGGATTTTATTATGTCTTGAGGTTTGCCTGCCTTGACTAGACATCAGACCTGGGGACTATAGAGTTTCTGTTCCTCATGTAATCTGGGGCCTTCAGAGGGACATTAAGTGCTTGGTAATGTTATGAATGCATATTCACCACAGTGAGACCTTGTAGGAAATAATTTTGACACTAACCACTGGCATTATCCTATTTTTCCCATCTTCAGCTTTATGAGTCCACTCTGCATGCATTTGCCTTTTCCTATTCCATGCTGGGAGAAGAGATCCAGCTTCATTTTATCATTCCAAAGTCAAAGGAGCATCATTTTGTCTTTAGCCAACCAGGAAGACAACTGGAAAGCATGAGGCTGCCACTAGTCACAGATAAGGTAGATGAATTATTATATTTGTGGCCATATATAGGAGAGAGACACGACCATCTTTAAGATTCGTTGTAGGATTCTTTACATTTCAGATCGTGCTGTCAAGAGATGATAAGGACCTAACACAGGCTTGTATTTTCTCCCAGAAAGAGAGACATGCAACAAAATTGTCAAGCTTTTTCTCATTACCAAGGCTGTTTTTTTTTCACATTTACATTCTTATCTGAGGTTAAAGTTTTTTGGTTATGGGTTTAAGGCGTTAAAGCGAGAACGGTTTCAGCAACTGGCCTCAGAGATGTGGTTTTGTTTGTCGTACAGTTTACTGACTGTAAGGAAGCAATTTTTTACTGTAAAGAAAGGCAATGGATTTTCAATCCTATTATGCATAAGTGCTCAGATGGTTTCTTAAAAAGAAAGAATCTTTGCAAAGGCTTTAAAACTATCCAAAGAATTGCAGGATACACTTGTAGAAAATACTGCATAAAACATTTGGCAGGCTATGCAGCCTCTGATGTTGTCCTTTACAATGACTCTTAATATCCATATTTATGATGAAGCTATGAGTGGTTCAGGCTAGGTGTGGGCATTAGTGGAGCAATTTGTGAAACAGTAGCAAACACTAGCTTACTACTTTACTTGAGAAAATAAGCTGTTTCCAATAAAAGATAATCTATCAATATCACCCTCCAGTTTGAGCATTCATGTCCTTGAAGATCGAAATGGGAGACCCCACACAGCAACATAGCAGCAACTGTACAAAGTGAGGTTTAAACTTCAGTAACCTTGTACTTGATCTGTACGTAACTTGAACTGTGATCTGGTTAGCTGTGGGTTCTTCTCCTGCTTCTGTCACAGACTTGCTCTGAGGCTTTGCCAAAATTGTTTGTTTTCCCTTTGCTTCTTTATCTGTTCGTTCACTCCAAAATGGTGCCTGCAGCCTTGATGCAAGGTTGAAAAGTGCTGTGAGATATAAACCTAGATTATAAAACTACTATAAAATATTTGTCTCAGTGCACTTTAATTAAATCTGTAGAACTCCACAGAAATTAATACCCGTCCATCATATTGTGCTTTGACATTTTTAATGTGTAGTGCTTAACTGTGAGGGCTGTGAAGAGGCATAGTTTCCTTTTGGGTCCCTTTCAGCCTGAAATCAGTTCCTCAGGCTGGAATAGTTCTGGATGTTTGTAGAAACAAGGCACTATGGAGATATACTGTCAAACCTGAAAGTACTTAATGAGTTTAAATGCATTCAAGTTTGGATGATAGCCAGTCAGAAGACTTATATTACAGTTTTGGACTAATGTGTTTCTTACCATGTTCTGTCATACAGATCTGAACCCTTTTCCAGATCTAGCCTCAAGGTCCATGAGTAGTTGGCAGTAAAAATTACCAGTCCTATCCACTTCACCACTGTCTCACCAGATAGATAAGTTAGTAGATGGAGTTTTCTTTTTTTCCAACTCTTATAAAACTTGTTTATTTTCCCATTAAGCTGATTTAAAATGTAGCAATGTAGTGAAACTTAAACCAATTTGCTCTGTTGATGGACATGGTTCTTTTTTAAACATTATCCAGCTTAATAAAGAAACTTATCTTCGATTCACTTACAGAGTGAAGATTTCATAAAAAGCCCCACTTTTACTCCCACCACTGGGCGCCATGAACATGGGCTTTTCAATTTATATCATGCAATGGATGGAGCCAGTCATCTGCATGTTTTAGTTGTCAAGGAATACGAAATGGCCATATACAAAAAGTACTGGCCCAACCACATTATGCTTGTTCTTCCAAGCATTTTCAACAGTGCAGGAGTGGGTAAGTGTGACATGAAGTGTGACATAAAAAAATATGGACATGTGACTTGGGCCCTTGAGGTGATGCTATTCAAATTGAAATGTAGATTTATATAGATATAGGTATAGATATAGATATAGGTATAGATATTATAGCTACCATATCTGATGATCTGGATTCTCTTTGAAGACAGTCTTGTGTAACAGTCTGTGTAACAGTCTTTGGTGCACATCACTTAATCCAGATCACCTAGAACAAGCTAGATGAATCACATGAAAATACTTTTTCTTCTCTCTTGATTTTAAATAGAAATGAGGGTAGTTAATTCAGATGGAATTACCTATTCTGCCTTCTAGAACTAAGTTGCATGCTATTTCCAGCTAATTCTGCATAGGAATCTCAGGTACCCAGAGAGGTTCAAATATTGCTAGAGGCTTCTGTTTGCTCAACTGAATTGTGCTCACACTTTCTGGTAGAGGAGGTAACTGCTGCATCTCATGGAAGTGAAACAACTGAGTTCATGAGACTGGAAGCCCTCTATTACAGCTTCAGGTGTGTGTGGGAGAAATGAGATGGGTAAAGATTAATGAGCATACCAGTCAGATACATCTCTTGGATAGATTCTGTTAATATAATATCTGTGAAGTATTCAGCACCTTGCACTAGTGATGCAATTTGTAGACATCAGTAGTGACAATCATTGAGAATAGAGAATCAAGAGAAATCGCTCACATGTCATTCAGTTAACCCACATTTCTAGAGTTTACACTACAATATTTGAGGCACTGTCTGTCAGGTTAAAATGATCAGTCACTCAACCCTTCAGATTTTAAGAAATCTTTACCACAGAATTCAGGCTTTATTTTGCATGCTTTCCAGTGGGTTTCTGTCAGTCATTATCTTGGCCACAGACATACTATGTTGGCTCTGGGGAGTGTTAGGACATTGAAGCCTTCAGAGTGAGTCATACATATCCTGGGGTCCAGAAATATTCTCTTCTAAAGGATTTCAAGTTAAAAGCAAACAATTTCTGCCCCTACTTTTCATCTTATAGATTATGTCCTTGGTTTCAGGTGCGGCACACTTCCTGATCAAAGAGCTGTCTTATCATAACTTGGAGCTAGAACGAAATCGGCAGGAGGAGCTGGGCATCAAGCCGCAGGACATTTGGCCTTTCATTGTCATTTCAGATGACTCCTGTGTTATGTGGAATGCAGTAGAAGTTGATTGCTCAGGAGACAGGAAAAGGTAAATAGAAGACCACTTGCTCTTTCAGCTGATCTCTTTTAAGCTTTCACAGCATATCAGTTTTAAAATGACATTTCGTATACTACTTTTACCCTGTACAAGCAGAGCATAATATTTGCCATTTGAAAAATTGTTTTCCACAATGTTTACTGCTTGTTTTGCTTTTCTGTCCCCTGAGGATTTAAGTGCCTTGCTCTGGTTCAAACTAGAACTGCAGATTTCAAGTTCTGAAAACAGTCCTTCATACACCGAGCAAACACAGCCATTCATGTGTACGTTTTCAGTAGGATTTTTCTAAGGAAGCTAAAAGACATTTCTGTGCAAATCAGGCAACTGCTTTCTGCTGGATCGTTTGTCAGTTTCACTCTGTGCGGCTCTTTCAATACACCAGGTCTTCAAACAGTATTTTTCTTTCCGTAACCTTAAGAAAATTATTTGTTCTACATGTCTTTGCCTATTCCCAGAATGATGGCAATGCAGGAGTTATAGCAAACCTTCGAAAAGAAAAATGCTCACTGAGCTTTGAGGTTTATGGATTTGAGAGGTAGATTAGGACGATCTTGCACACTTAAGTTCTGGCACAAAGTCAGCAACCCTGCAGTGATCATTATCCAGGTGCATTGCAACATTATCTAGGTAACTTTAAAAATCTGGAAATCTGAGTGAATACTTTGAAAGATCTAAGGTAAATTTCTGACCTGACATATCAGTCTCCCACCACATAAGCGCTAGATAGTTTTAAATTTTGAGTCTACCCTGAAATGGGAAGTGAAAAATTGCAATAAAGCAGTACAACATTGAAGCTATCTACCTGGTAACTACTATGGACTTGAGAACTATTGTTCAGCCGAATAAGATTCTAATTATTCTCTCTATATTTCAACACATTTTCCTAATTGCTGTAGCGACTATACATGGACTGAAAGGAATGTTTCATTGAAGCACATTCTGCAACGTATTGAAGCAACTCCTAATGTCACTCACTATGCTTTAATTGGGATGAGAAAATGGTCCAGTAAAACAAACACTTCTGAGATCAAGGAACCATTCTCGTGTTGCCACGTCCATGATTTCATTATGCTAAATGTTGATCTGACACAGAATGTCCAATACAATCAGAACAGGTAAGTGAATCTGTAACGTCTTTCAAAAGACATAATGAACCAAATAAATTTTACAAACACTATTGCTGGATTTTTAGGAGGTTATTAATGGAGCACAAACAGGTTTTGTTTTCTTTTTGAACATTCAAATCCTTCCCAAATTACCAATAGTTAAAAAAAGACATTAATCCCCACAGTTTCAAAGAAGCAGTCATTTGAGTTGGAGTAGATGCACTAAGCGATGTGTACTGTAATGCAGGCCTCCCGGTTTTATCCGAGTGGCCTTCTGGTAACACCATATTTCTCTTCCTGCCAACTTGGACTTTTCCAAAGGAAATCATGGCTTTGTGGGTGAATGGTGCATAACTAAGTCTTGTTCTGAGATGGAACTGAGATACAGAGATACAGCTGTTTGGTTTTGTTTGTTTGTTTGCTTGTTTTTATGCTGAGGAGCATAATGTAGATCAGAATAGATATTAAGACAAATTTCTTTCCCATGAGGATGGTCAAACACTGGAACAGGTTTCTTAGCAAGATAGTCATGCCTGTCAGTGTTCAAGAGACATTTAGTATAATTTAGTATATTTTAACTTTTGGTTAATCCTGAAGTGGTCAGACAGCTGGATTGGATAATCTTTGCATGCCCCTTCCAACTGAACTATCCTATTCCTATTCCTATTCCTATTCCTATTCCTATTCCTATTCCTATTCCTATTCCTATTCCTATTCCTATTCCTATTCTATTCCATGTATGTTTATCAGCCAAATCAGAAGAAAGCAGTAAATGAACATCAACATTAGTGATTATTTCTCACATTCTGCTGCCACAGAACTCCCATTTTTCTTTTTATTTATATCACATAGAGTATTTCAAATTAAAATACTACCATGAACAGCATCACCACGGTTACCAGAACTGCATTCACTAGGTGCAGCACCTCACAGGCATTCACTGATTTACTTGAAAAAACCCTGGGGTATTGGTTCCGAGAAACAAGCATTTATCACAACAGAATGAAGTAGCTACTGTCAGAGGTGGGATTCCTCTGTCTAAAGTGAGTCTTTAGGCACCTCAGCATGCACAATATATCCACATGGGGTTGACACGTATTACAGGAAATCTAAAATATTAATTTTTTCTTTAAGCTATTTGGGATAGCCCAGGTCATCTAAAATGCACAGCAAAACTCTACTGTATTTCTCAGGAAGATGTCTCCTGAAGTCCAAATTTATTTCTAACTGAGAGGAAGAGGTCTGGATAAACAGATGACCTAAATTCCTATCATTACCAATCTGACACTAAAAGAGCATTTTGAATTTGCTCCCGTTCATCTTCTGATACAGAACACTGCTCCCAAGCAGTCCAGTGCTATTATCTTATGAAGCATTATGAACTGCTAATGAAGAAAACGACAGTGCAATAAAATAAAATGATACAAGCATGGGCAGCAATGCTAAAAGGTCAGGAATGCCAGACCACATCATCCATTTCCTGCCTGTGTCTTTAATCCATATTGCTTTATGTGGGTGCTGTTGAGGTTGAAGCATTACATGACAGTCCAAGCCTGAGCTAGCAATGAAAAAGGTGTATTTTAAAACACAGAGACACTGGGATATGTGGATAACAAGTATCCACATTAATATTGCTAAAATCAAAGAGGGTTTTCAAAACATACAATAAAATATCATTTTTCTTACTGATGTCTGTTGTTGCAGTAATTACTTCGCTGTTTTAAATCCAAGCCTTGGATGTTAATTCCACAGTTCTGCACATCATCCTGTTTGCTGTACAAATCTGAATTCCAAATGGAGAACTGAGGCTGAATTTTCCAAAGGCCAGAGGATTTAAATGTTGTCAGCTTTAGAAGTTTACCTTCTGTTCCATCTTATTGTTGAAGTAGGTCAAATTCAGCTCAAGGATGTTTGGCCTCATTCTGCTTACTTTATTTCTCTGTTCCAGAAGTTCTGTTGGATTAAGAAAAGGGTCTTTGTCTTCAAATAATTTTTTCTCTACTTACATAAAATTGCATTATTTCTGTAGGGGAATGTAAAACAAAATTACTGGATATCACAGAATTGCAGGGAAGGAGACATCTGGACATTATTGAGTCCAACCCCCTGCTATAGCAAGCTCCCTGCAGTAGGTTACACAGGAAAGCGTCCAAAAGGTTCTTCAGTATCCTCAGAGAAGGAGACTGTCTGGGCAGCCTGTTCCAGCGTTCTGTCACCCTCACAGCAAAGAGATTTTTCCTCAGGTTTGCATGGAACTTCCTGTGTTCTAGCTTGTGCCCATTGCCCTTTGTTGTATTGTCAACGACAGATATTTCTATTCTAAAGGAAAAATGATTAGGCAGACTTCTTTGCATTTGACAGATCAAATGCAGGGCCTTTTCCATTTCCTTGGAAGTCAAAGGAATTAATTTCCTTGACCTTATTTAGGTCAAGGAAATATTTGTGTATATTTTCTCCACGACTGCACTATTGTACTAAGAGGCAAAGAAATGTTTTTAACTCCTAGGTCATTTCCCTGGCATTTTGGTACCTTCCTCTTTCTGCTTTCTCCTGTGTTTTTGGTTATTTCACTCCCTAATGGTTCCCTCCCTCATTTTGATCTTCTTGAATTCATTCTGGTTATTGCTACTGACCTCACTTATTTCAAAGCTGAAGTCTCTTTCCCTGACTGATTACTACTAAATGAAGTGTTGGTATGTTTGATAGCTCTCCTTCATATGGTATTGATCAGAGACCCTGAGTGCTTGTACGTGTTAGTCTGTGATGACAAACTTTCCTCTGAAGTGCCATGATTTTATTCTTCCTAGATTTACCTGTGATGATGTTGACTTCAACTTGCGTGTCCACAGTGCTGGCCTTCTTATTTGTCGGTTCAATCACTTCAGTGTCATGAAAAAGCAAATTGCAGTAGGAGGACAAAGATCCTTCCACATTAAGTCCAAGGTGGGAACTGAGACTTCTTCTTCCTTGTTAGAATTTCGTTTTCCCTTTCGTACCCTGTAATCAGGAGAGCTGAGATATTAATGGTTCAGGTGCCAGTAATGGGATACGTTTGCTTCTATTTTTTCTAAAATCCAATTTTCAAAATTACCCAAATAACATTTTACAGTAAAGAAAACCATTCACTGTAAGTGTATAGTATTGATTACTCATCTTCAAATGATTTCATATTCGGGAGTACTTTGGTATCAAAGAAGAAAACTCTAAGTCTCTGTAAATACAAATATAGTTATTTGAATCTCTCAACATTTTTAGTAGTAGATACGTTTGTCTGAATGACTATTCTTGTATAAGTCTTAGATTTTTGGGTTGAGATGTGTTTTGTACAAACCAGAATTCAGATAAATGCAATGTGATTGATCAGGATTGATCTGTGCCAGAAATATTTTTTCCTCATAGGTATCTGACATTCCAGTTTCAATCTCACCTGCTCAATACATTTGTGCTCCTGACAGCAAGCATACCTTCTTGGCAGCACCTGCCCAGTTACTCCTAGAAAAATACCTCCAGTATCACAGCCATCGCTTCTTCCCTCTCTCACTGAAGAATTATAGACATCCAGTGCTCTCTGTTGACTGTTACCTCAACTTAGGACCGCAGGTATGAAACAAAGAAATCTTTAATTTGCTTTAGGAATGTATTGCCTATGTTTTGGATGAGTTTGTTGATGGATGCCTTCAGAACACAGCCTTCAAATTAACAGAACCCTATGGTGTTAAATTCTTGGTCTTATAGAGATATTGGGAGAAACTACAAATAAAGTACATGGAAAGCAATATCAGAGTTGTCCAATAGATATGGTGAGTGGTATTAGATTTTTAACTTACATAGAACACTTTTTTTTTTTTTTAAGAAGTGTTTTCCCAGTCCATTGTAATTTGGTCCTTCCTACATCAAATATCTTCCACAAGAGTTTTACAAACACTAACTAGTCCTTAAAAAGCACTTCAAAATACAAAAGTTTTTTGTCCACTTTTAACTGACAAGCTGAGTCAGAGCAGCAAATACCAAGATACACAGTCAGAGTGGGAGAGGCTGACATCAGCATTTAAGATCCGTTGGCTCTCCCTGGTGGCTTTGGACCTAAAGCCAAGGTTATTTTTAAATACAAATGTAGGTCATGTAGAAGTGCGATAATAAGGAGCTGATTTTCACTAATCTATTTTTATCTTTTCACTTGACTTAAATACTAAATGAAAATCAGTCTTGCTGCATTTACTAACTTAACTTCTTTACCAAAGCAGCTATGTAACGACCTTCCAATCTGTGCTGCTTCCAGAACATTTTGATCTCTGTGTTTCTTGCTCGGGGACATGATTTAGCAGAGGGTTGTTAGAGTTAGGGTAGTATGGTTAGGTTGTGGTTGGACTCAGTGATCTTTGAAGTCTTTTCCAACCTGAGTGATTCTATGATTGATTCCAGTTCTTTCTGGCTGAGCTTCCCATCATGCCTGAAAAAACAAAATCCGTGGAAGGGCACTGTGCTGTTAGTGCCTTCATCCACTGCATCCTTTCAGTTAAATTCAGTTTGGGAATTGTTACCTGAGCTAGTATATGATACAGCAGGGTTGAAGGAATTATTGCATGTACAGTATGCATAAATAGAGATATCTTGCGCCAGTTTCTCTTGCTGTGAGCCAACCTTCCTCCACTGAATCATGCTGATTTCGGCTGGATGTGGGTCTGCCCCAGGTGAGTAGAAAGGCACTTTGGAAGTCCAGTTATATTTAGAGGATTCCTTAACCTGAAATTTACAAAACCTGAAAGGATGCTATAAATACTCCCAGTTCCCACTGGAATAGGAGATTAATAATAGAAAAAGCAATTAGACAGTAGGAAACCTCATGCAATTATGTAGATGCACAACTATACTGATTTTTTAATCCTTTTGTGATGTAAATGGCATTAAACCTTTCTATAGGGTTTTTCTTGTGTCAGACTGTGCAGTTACTATATTCATGCCTGTGTAGATAAACTGTGCTGCACAGGTCACAGAGTTATGGATGGGAGCCATCATTACTGCAACTTTCAAACCATTCATATCTAAACCTCATTATAGTAGTAATGAGTAATTATGACTAATGATAGTTACAGATACTGCTTTTAGATTGCTTTTCAATAAGTAGAGGAATTGTTACAAAGGAACAGTAATGATCATAATGTTTGGAGTTGGAAAGCAAGTCTGAAGGTGGATCAGGTGCAAATACTGTAAGGTTGATGTGAAGAAGCCTGAAGAAAGCTAATTTCTATGTTTCTTATCCCCTCCCAATCAGATTGCAGTTTGCTATGTGAGTTCACGGCCTCACTCTCTGAATATCAGTTCCTCTGGTTTGACATTCAGTGGTCTCCTGCTGTACCTCTGTGACTCCTTTGTTGTAGCTAGCTTTTTGAAGAAGTTCCATTTTCTTAAAGGTGAGCCTCAACCGTTTTATTACAGGGAATTATATGACATGGTCACTGGAAATCTGGGATCAAAATGGGGAAAGCACCACTGATTTTGAATGTTATGTGAAAAACTGTGCATGCACATGTGTGTATTTATGTTTGTGTTTATATGCCCTACCATCTCTGATATTTGATGATTCATCCATAACAGTGTTAAGAGTTCTGCAGACAGGGAAACAACGTTTGATCTATACTGCTATGCATAGTGTATACACATAAATTGTTACCTTATATTTGAAAATGATTATGTATGAAACGTTCAGCCATTGTGTTCTTGCAAGTGATGTTTTTTCAGTTGTCAAGAAGAAATGGATGATGATAAGACTCCATCAGAATCTGTTTGCTGTTCCTGGAAATATAAATGCTATCACTAAAAGTTATTCTTAGTAACCAGTTTCTCCACACAGTGCATATGATCATGGACAGCACTGGAGACAAATCACTTCTGTCTGTATTGCAACTTCTTTTGGATTGTTCTGCTGCTGTTGTAGAGATTCAGTGCTCTGGGGATTTGTTTCACTCAGCTACATCTGTCACTGGAGTATAAACACCACTGCCACTGCCTTCTTAAAACAGAAGTTATGAACTGCCATGTTCTTTTTTGTAGTTAATGCAGTTTTGTATAGGTATCTGTAGCACAGATTAGGGTACACAATGCTTTACCTGCATGTGCTACTGAAGCCACGTGAGTCCCTGTGTCTATTTGCATTCTGGAGCAATGTCCACATTTGAAGTATAAAAGGACTGCTTCCATTCAAAGTTACTCTGCATTTTTTTCGAGTGACAAGAAGCCTGCACAAATCAGATGATTTTTGCAGTGTGTAGCACAAAGTGTATTTGATTCAAGAGCTCCCTGTTTCCCTTGGCAGTTTAGTTGACCTTCTAATCAGTCAGTTAAGCATTAAACACCACTCGACTCTCTTTACTTTTATTGTATTCTCAGCTGTTTCTGTCTTGGGCATCTCTTTCTATCTCACCGTCTCTTTTGCAGAGTAATGAGAGCAGGTGAGGTGATTTCCTCTTGACTGAGCACTTTTTTCAAGAGCCAGGAAATCATGTGTGTATGTTGAAATAGTATCAGCATGCCAGTCAAAACAGTTCATATTAGATCATTTTTGGTCAGCAAAACACACAGAGCTTAATTAGCCATTGTGGGGATTGGCTTGTGGCGTGTTTTGTTGAGTGAGGGTTTCACTTAACAAAGTAATGTTCTATCAGGGCTAGAACAGTAATGGATGTAAGGTATTACTTTGTTTTCTGTCACCACCCTCTTTGACTTGACAGATTTGATCTTTCTTTCTCCAAAGAGAAGGAATGTATTGCTAATCCTGTGTACTAGATGAATACTAGATATCCCAGGTTACAGAAGAAGACCCTGATAAACAGGGGACTGAAGATAACTCTCCAAAAAACCTAAATGTCTTAGTTTTCACTCAAGAATATCTGTAGCTCCTGTTTTGGAAGTGGTGGAAATTCCTCTTGCTAAGAGGTGGTGGGAGATGGGCGATTTGAGAACAAAGGTGATACTCACATGGGTTTCTCACTGACTGTTTACTTAGGTGCCACCCTGTGTGTTATTTGTCAAGATCGGAATTCTCTTCGCCAGACTGTTGTCCGGCTGGAGCTGGAAGATGAATGGCAGTTTCGATTGAGGGATGAATTCCAGACTGCCAACGCAAAAGAGGACAGGCCACTTTTCTTCCTGACTGGACGACATATTTAATAGAAACTAGACACTTTTCCTGAATAACTAGGGGAAAAAAAAAAGAAGAAGAAGAAGAAGAAGAAGAAGAAGAAGAAGAATGATACAGGAGACTAATTGCCAGCATCTCGTGAAATGGCTTTTGAGAGGCTGTGCTTTCTGAGGAGAAACAGGACTTGCCATTGTCTATTAGAATCAATTTATCCTCTTATTTCCAAGCACTGTAAGTGGATTTTCTAATTTAATCGTCTGACGGAGGTAATTCTTGATTCCTGGGAAGGACAGAGAAACTCATTATTCCTCGTGGCAGCAAAAAATTTCAATCAGAAGGGAAATCAATGAATGCATTTCTTCTGACACAAAAAAGACCACACGCAAGTTGATAAGCAAGAGTTTTAGAAAACTTGTGTTCATTCCAGAAATAGGAAATGTAAATGTAGGAACAGGTTTTGATTTTGTTTTACAAGTCTTATTTATCTAACAGTTGGCACAAGGCAACAGGAATTGTTACAGCCTTGTAGAATATTGCTCTTAATTGATCCAGGTAGGCTTTTTAATGAAGATATGTAAAGTATATTCTTAAAGAATGGGAGCCCAGTTGGAGTCTTATTTTTTTTAACAGATGCCAACTGGATAGTTTTAGTATACGGGAATCCTGGGATGGCAGCATAATCACATGTCTGAATTTCATAGCATAAAGAAGAGCCAGGAAATTTGACAATGAAATCTGAACCTTTAAACATGAAAATGAAACTGCTTGGCACAACTGAGAACACCAAATGGTGAGATTTACCTGCAAGTGATTTTTACATCTAGAACATTGATGTTTTTGTTTTCTGACTAAATTCTTGCACTGACTACAAGCTTCAAGGTAGGCCCAGTGCATTCAAGACAGAGGATCAGATGGTTCTGAAACTTTCCTAATACACTTACTGGGGATATTTTCTTGCCAAGGTGCATTAAAAAAGTGAGAAAATACAGACTAATTTAGGTGGCCATACAAGAGCATGTTCTAGAAAGGCACCGGGCATCACAGTATTTTTGTGCTCTCTATATGTGAAGTCAGTGATCACAATCCTTGTCTAGGTTTTTGGAAGTATTCTCTAAGTTTCAGATTTCGTGTTTGTTTTTATAGAATCTGTGTAAACTTCATTCAGTCTGGATGCAGGAAGGGTAAGTATAGACATTTCCAGAAGGTGTCTAATATTTGGGCAGTCTTTCTTGCTGGATACACCAATGAGAGTATCATTGATTTTATATTGATGAAATGCCATTAGGTGCCTGAAGCCTTTACAGTATCAGTCTTGAAATGATGACATGAATATGGCTGTGCCAAAGAGCAAATTTCATAGTGTTTACAAGGAAAAGGTAATTTCAGTAAAGACGAGAGACTTGACTGCTATTTACAAGAGACAGACTGCTATTTGCAAGATAACTGCTAGAAATCAGTGTGCTTATGTATTCTGTTGTTTTTCTTCAGAGTGAGATTGGCTTTGTATAAGTTCTGGGAAGGAAGATGGACATTGTCTTATGTAAATAGCACCACCTGTGCAGTTTTCACCTGTTGCTTAGTTAATTTAAACTTTTTAAAGGAATGTGACATTCTTGTCCAAACTATTCTTTATAAATAAAGTCAATACTGCATGGATATCTGTCTTGGTGGTGTATAGCACTGGATGTTTTTTGTGGGGGGAGGGTTGGGGGAGGAAAAAGTTTGGTTGAAAGGGGCTAAGATGATTAAATAATTTCCTGAACTGAATAAGAGAAAACAGAGTGTCTTTTAATGGTCTAAAGCATAACATAGCCTCTAAGGTACATGAGTCTTTAAAAGAACTCTGGGCTAAAGACAGAGCTTTGAAATCTCCTTTCTTGTAACCAAATGCTCCATCTATTTATGCCAAACATTGCAAACTTTTCTTATGTTTTAGATATGAGATGATTTGTTTTGCAAGTCCTTAGACAGGCATTTTCTCCATGAATCAACCTCTCTAATGGAAAAAAACGCCTAAAGTATTTATTGAAACAAGAAACCTTTCAGTTCTGCTTTCAGAGATGGGGACTTTGCACAGCAAAATTTCTGGTTGTTCACTGTAGTCTTAAGAATTTATTTGAGAGCAAATATATGTGTTTTTTCTTTTTTTCATAATGGAAGTGGTCGAGAAACATGGTACTGTCCAGCATATTCATAAATAAATTCTTGCTTTTCTAACAACATTTTAATACATTCAATTTGACTACTGAAATGTTAGGAAAGAGAAACAGAGAGAAATAACCAGAAATTAGAGGAGCTAGCATGATTCACAGTAAGTTTCAAGAACACCACACTGGTGAGAATATCAGTGTGCCTTTCTTACCAGTCCAGCCTCATGCATGTCCCCATAAAGTTATTGACTAGTGTGTACAATGCTTCTGTGGATAGATATCACTGTGATAAAATACAGATCCATTAATGTGGCTGTCAAGGTTCCTCAAACCTTTACAGCACTGCAAAAGTTGCTTGATTGTGCTTAGGCTCTGTCTTCATGGAATTATCCAGCATTTACCCTCTGCCTTGTCCCGTGCTATTCTACTTGTGTTCAGTTCTACTGGCACTGGGTAAACCTTTTGAAATGATCACAAGTTCAAAGATTTTCATTAAATACCTGCAAGATAAAAAATGCATTTAAACTTCTAGTTTGGACAGGTAGGTTTTTAGTTTTGGTTTTGGTTTTGTTTGTTTGAAACAATTCCCTGTTAAAGCAGTTGCTGGCATTTTGGCATTCTAGGTTCTGTACTCTCATTTGAACAGACCATTTTTATGTCACTGGAGATGTCTGACATCATTTATTAAGGTTACTTGTTAAGATTTAAGGTGCTGACATAAAGAAGCAGAAACATTATGAAAATGCAAAACATTGTAACTGTGTGTTTATTTAAAGGTTTTCTGTGTGGAAAAGATAGCTCTTTTTCAACTAGAACATTATTACATTTTTGAAATTTCAGCAATAAACAGCCTACTTAAAATATTCAGTAACCCAAATTCTTTCATGTACAGACCAAGTGAACGGGGAAAAGCTTAAAAGTAATTCCAGAAAGGCATGTTTACTTTATTGCTGCTGTGGCTTTCTTCATGCAAAACTGTTCTTATCTGTGAAATTAAAACATCGCTAAATCCGATGGAAATCAAAAAATCACATCCTTTCTTGACATTCTCCTTTGGCTCAGTTACTTGCTCACTGTACCCTTTATACAGGATAGGATTCTCAGGACCAGGCCTCACCAGATGTGTTTCTGTTGTGTGACCAAGCACAGTCATTCTCCACCAAAGAGTACATACATAAACAGTCACATATATAGTGAAACTGGCTTGAACTGCCCATTTTCTGACGAGGCACATCCTGCTGTAAGAGCAGATATGCACTCCTGCGTGATCAAAATGCAGTTGCTTCCTGTATAGGGAAGCTAGGCACACAATATGGCAGAAAAACACAGCATTTTCTTAATGTGGTCTGAGTAGTGGTGGTGGATGAGGCAGGGAGTACAGCTCTCCAGAGCTCCATCCAAAAGTTTCTTCATTCTTGGTATAGTTTACCTGCTAAACTCCCTCCAACTGTCAGCTATCAAGCATAGATACAATGTAGGATTTTGTGTCCAACCTGGACTCTGAGGTGACACAGTAATGCAGATAAACAATCAAGACAAATAAAATGCCATCTGATTGAGTGGGACTGGCATCTCTTGCCATACACACAGTAGCAACTTCTTTTTGCTGTGTATTTTTTACCATGGGGTTGAGGACCCAGGTCCCAGCTCCATTCTTATCTTACCTTTGTGAGTGGGAATTATTTGCTTTCCATCACGTTTGCCTTTGTGAGAAAAATTGGCCCATACTCATTAAGCAAACAGATCATTTATTCTTTCTGACTTGGCAAGAAGATAGAGCTCTCCATCACACGGATTGATGTGATAATGTTGTAGGAAACAAAAGGCAAAAGGGAACTGACAGCATGCTTTTACTGACTTTTATCCAGCCTCTAACTTCTTCTCAAGTGCCTCCCATGCTTACTGTCTTAGTCAGCCACTATTATCACAGACAGTATTGTAATCATGTTCTGTACTGCGTGTCAGAGGGCGAAGCATTTTGTGATTCAGCTTTGCAACAGACAGTATCCAAATATAGAGAAGGTTACTGGGAAGGTGACATTTTATTCCTTCTGACCATCCTCTCTCCGCTATCAAAGCATACTTCACAAGCACTTGAGCACTGATGTCTGGTATTTGAATACCATGGGCATTATAGATGACATGAACGCTACAGGATGTAAGGGATTTCAGCATTCTTCCCTTAATAAGCACCTCCTGTTGTGATGGGGAATGTACAGTTCTCAGCTCCCACGCTGCATCTCACAGCAGCTGCTAAATATATCAAAGGCAGATCTGTGATACTCTGTGGTGATGCGTGTCGGTCACACATAGCGAAAGAAATACAAGAGAAACAGACTCAATGTGTAAGGCTCGGGGTCACAGAGGTTCACAAGGTGGAGAAGAGAAGTGGGGCTTAAAGCAGAGACAGAAGAAGCTTGGTGTCTGCCCCTCAGCAGTCTGCCTTGGTAGTTCATCAGCTTCCACTGGAATAATGTGAGAAATAAACTGTTATTTTTTCCTTTTTGCTATCTCTTTAAGGATCCAGCTCTTCAGTGAAAAGGAAAATTGATTCCGCATATTCTCTGCCTGTTGACTGCCTTCCACCCTTTATCCCTGCTCCAATTTTCACCTAAAAAATCAACAGCGGTTCTGGTCAGTGCTTTTATAACATTTCCAGTCCTGCCTTGGCAGCTCCAGAGGCAGTCATGGATTGTTGTAGAGGACACAGCTCAGGGAGTTCTGAGGCACAGCCCAGCTGCTGGCATTGCCCAGTGTGTACATGCTATTCAATAAAAGAGAGAGAGGACATCAAAGATAACAGTGAGAATTCTGCTCAGTAAGAAAAAGAGATTTGAAATTGCCTGCTATAGTTTTAAGAAAGGCTTAATAAAATTGCCTGGGGAGGTGGTGGAGTTACCATCCCTGCAGCTGCTCAGGAACCACGAAGATGTGGCACTGAGGGATGTGGTCAGTCGGCACGGTGGGGATGGGTTGGTGGCTGGATTTGATGACCTTGGTGATCTTTTCCAATCTTAATGACTCTACGACTCTATGATCTGTATGTAAATGTGGTTTTGTTTAAATCCTCGAAAAACCTGACATATTTGTTTTGCATTTTCTTAGTTATATAAGCAGAAGGAAATGTCTTTCTACTTGTTGCATCACTGATGTGTTGACTGAACACTTAAACTCTGAGCATATTAAGGAGGATTATTTTGGCAAAGTGCATTCTGATGTGTTATAGAAAAACTTTAGCAGCATTGTTAACAGCAGCTTAACAATTTCCTTTTTCTTTTAGAAATAACAGGGCTGATGTGAAAGTGAATTTGGACTTGTTACTGCCTGTAGGGAGCCAGGAGGGACTTAGTAACTGTTTTGAGAGCAGGGTATTGCAGTAGCCACAGGATTCTGTGCCACACTTACGCAGCAGGTCATTTTGCAATTGCACAGAATCTGGGTTTGGTGATGATGTCATTTTTTTCCCTTTGAATTTTATTTTCATAAATGCCCATAGTCTATCAGATGTAAATCTCAGCTCTGTCCTACACAAACTGGCATCTGTGCTGGGACACATCAGCAGCCTTGTGTGCCACTCTCAAGTGGGGAACACTGGGCTGTATTTGAGCCAAACACGCAGCATCTTACATCTTACCTGTGTCACGTGTCTTTCATTATTTGTTCTCCTTGGCACCTATATAATTAAAAAATTCCAAGCTCCATTGCTATGTATTGCTCAATCTCCTTTTCTCTCCCTTGCAAGAGCTCCTCCTACCATTCTTCCAGAGGACGTTTTCATTTTGTGGGGTCTGCTGACCTTATATAAACCTCCTGACATCCCTATTTGGAGAGAGGTGCTGCATCTGGTGGATCATGGTTCTGCAGAGGAGTGCACAGGACTGCAGTAGGGCTTCTTGGTGTGGTGCAGCATGGTCCTGGGGCTCCTTTCCTGTGTGTGCCCAGAGGCACAAAGCAGAGGGCTTTCTTCATCCCTATTTCAAGGGCTTATTAATTGTCCTTGGTGTTTAGGAGATAAAACAGAGAAAGTAGTAAAAAGCAGTTCCCTATGCTTTGTTCTCAGCAACTCCAGCATTGTGAAAAGGCTGGAGGAAGTTAGACTGCTCTAGGAAAGTGATCCTGCCCCAGAACAGCAGAGCTGTGGCTGTATTTAAAAACATCTTAAATTAATCTTAATGAAAAACTATCCTGTTAAAAATAAGAAGGCATTATCTTATCAGTTCAGAAAATAAAATTCACACCAAGGCTTCCATGAGATAATATTACCATTTTAAATATTCTGGGATGATTACAAATGTTTTTTCGTGGTTTTTTTTTCCCCTTCTCATGACAGAGCACTTACAGATGCTATTTATAAAACGAAATTGGCTCCTGTTTACCCTGTGTCCTCATGTAATGAAATCATCAGGCAATATTTAAAATTGTCACAAGATTTTTGTATGCTTTGCATGATTATCCAATGAAGCTTTTTGCTACAGGATCTCCCAGAGGCAATGAGCTGAGTAGGAATCCAAAAGTGACTGTGAACTTTATGTGAACCTGAGTCTGAGAATATCTTCTGTGATTTTTGGGGCACTCCCAGTGGGTCTCTGATGAGAAATGCTAACGTGGGAAAGAGCAGCAAAGTAGTAAAGTCGTGGAGAAATGGGAAGGCACTGAGAGGAAAAGGGCTGGCACCTGAGGCTGTAGGAAGGAGACTTTCAGGAGGCAAAGAGGAATTGGCCTGGCTGGGAGCACAGAAGTAGAGGCAGTGAAAATGAAAACCTTAGGGAAAGGATGGGAATCACTGTTCTAATGTATGAAAGTTAGGGGGAAAATCCTTTTCCATGTGGTTGTTCTTCTGTTTCTGGATTTCTCGATCAGAAACATCTGGTACTGGTCACCCTTGGATGCAGGACACCAGACAATCAGGAGCATCCCTCTAGGAGCAGCAGTCACCAGGTTCATGTGCTGCACAGTAGAAATGCTTGTAGCTGTCAGGACTTCCTGGGGAAAGAAAGTTCCCAGAGCTGTACAGTGCTCAAGATGACAAAGGCTCCAGATGTGCAGTGTGCTGGGAAAGATGTCCAGCCACCTCTTGAAGGATTTTATAAATAATATTACTATTTATTATAATACTATATGTTATACAGTATTATAACAGTGATTGAAACAGTTTCTGATGGACTGTTATCACAGTTTGAAAGTAAATTTAACAGAAGAGTTGGGTGGTACAGTGGAAAATTACTCTGGCAAACAGTGATTCCCACCTTTCAAATGCAGTGAATAAACATTTCAGCAGGGGCAGGAATGCCACTGAAATGCTCTAGGTGTGGCATTTCCCTGCTAAGCAGCATTCAGGAGAATTGTATTGAATTTCCTTCCCCAAATCTGTTCCAGAAAGAAAATGTGATGTGCCAGATACCTAATAAATGGGTTACTGTGCTGACAGTCTCACCATTTGCTCTTCAACAGAAGCAAGTAATTTGAGCATCCTGGTAACTTAAGTGCTGTTCTCTTATCTCTACGAAATGTTGGCCTGCCATATTAAAGTGACCTGACTATTTGGCCACCTTAGATTCAAAGTTCCTGATGTGTCTGTCTAAGTAGGCATTAATTTATCTGAAAATTAACTCCTCTCCTGTCTTCCAGGTGAATGCCCCATGAATGTCCATGAATGTGCCATTTACGGTGGACAGAGCCCATATGCTGGCTACAGGCTGCTCCTGTGCTCAACACCACATTTCCAAAGTTTTCTTTTTTCATTGCTTATTGTTTTACCTACGTAGTGAATCTACATATAGCTCAAGGTGAAATATCAAATGCAGCTGGGTGCACTTGTTGATTTGATGATCATTATCAACTCAAAGATAATGCTGGGTCTCTCCTGCAGTAGCTTACTACAAATAGCACACTTCATTCTTGAGCACAGAGGAAAGATTGAGAATCATTTGCCTGAAGTCAGGGATTTTTAATAAGAATTTTATTTCACCAGCAAATGCGAGTGGATGCATCACTAGAAGAGGAATTAATAAAATCAAAGCCAAAGGTTATGAATTTGAAAGCGTAACAGAGCCGTGAATTACTGGTCAGCTCAACAGCAAAGCCTCTCTGTGTCTCATCTGGGATTCCATTCAGATCAGCTGCCAGAGGTGATTTTAGGACGCTGAGTTCTGTAGTTCTCTTATAGACAAGGGTGTCCCACCTCAGGTATCTGGGCTCATTTGTCTGAAGTTACATAGGACAACACTTACAATAATTGCCTTTGCACTTTGGCACATATCTGAAAGGAAATGTAAGACCAAAAGAAATAAATGGAAAAGAAAGTGTCCTCTTCCAAGTTCTTTATTGCACAGAAGGAGGAATCTGTGCTGCCTGCGCAGTTACGATCTGTAACTGCACAGCTATGCAGAAAGGCAGAATGAGATTTTGACATTAAGAACCTGCCTTGAAAACAAAATGAAACCATTAAAATCCATTCTAAATATGATTAGTGATGGTAACAAAACGTTGGCAGGGTGAGAATTCCTTATATTCTGTTCACAGATTGTAACACTCAGCAGGTTGTCTGAGCATAAAATCTCATACAGACGTACAATGGATACTGACTGTTTGGAAGTTAATTGGTTTGCCAAGCTCTAATTTTTCACTGAACCTTATGACTTAATTAGGATACTTGAGGAGTCAGTTGCAAGGAAAATGTGCTCTGGTTTACGGAGCTCATGTTTCTTTCTCTGACTGTGCTTCCAAGAACTTCAGCAGGTAAAATTAGCAAGCAAACGCGATCACTGGGAAATCATATTCTCTGGAGCTTTGTTGTCAACAGCTAAAACCTGAAGGCAGCATTTTTGTATATGGCTGAAGCCAAGGCTAGTTTTAGTATCCTGTGCAAAGAATGGGGGAAAACGATCACCTCAAGATGTCGTCTGAGGACGAAGAACAGCCAGAGAGCCCTCCTGGCTCCCCTTGGTCTTGGGTAAGATCTTATGCCTTAAGGTTGCATAAATAACAGTTTGAAGCTGTAGGAAAAAGTAAGAGACTGTTGTATGAGCCTGGATAGAACTGAATAAAACCAGCTTTCTTAATCTCCCAGCAAAGTATGCTTATGCTTCTGTTTCAGCTTTACCTGATGTAAATGTTTTGAAAACATTTGAATGGTGAAAACCTATTGCTTCTGTTGTGTATGTCAGGTGCTGCAAGAAAACCTGACTGATTCTGTACCATTTGCTTTGCTGTCTTACTGGCTCCATAAAGCAGCACTATGGAAATGTGCCATTTGGTGTGATGGAGGGAAGTGATTTAAACAACAGCATAAACCTTTGTTCTAAACATGTGTAAAGAAAAGGGTCAGTGAGACTTCTATTACAAACACAGAAATGCATTGCTGTCATTTTTTTCAGTAAGACAGAAACTGCCTTAATACAAAATATGGTGCACCAGTGGTCCACTAAGCATTGTCCTGTGGTTTAAGGTTCTGGCTTGATGCCTATTGATACCAGAGAGGCTGTGGGTCAGCAAGGCTTTCTGACGAGAAGGTAAGGGATGTGTTCATCCCAATAGAACTTCAGTCAAAACAGGAACAGTTCTACTGAGTGGTTCGGGAATTCTGCGGGTTTCAGAAAAAGAGGGTTGTGCAAGCAAGGCTTTCAATTACTTTTTAGAAAGCATTTACTAGGATTGTGATTAAAAAATAATTAGATCTTGACATTAGTATTTATGTTTTCATTTCATGATCTTAAATTTCATTATCTTTTTATAAACATATGCACGTATGATTTTTGTGGAAACATCAGTGTTTGAAATGCTTTCTGATCATTGGTGGTGAGGCACAAGAGGCACAGTGTCTGTAAGCACTGAACTGACATTTCATGCAGGTACTTGAGGAGTTATCAAAGAAAATTATTTTTGAAGGTAAAAAGCATAGAGTAAACTGTTTTAGCTGACGATAGGACTGTGGATTTAAAATTGTTTCATCTTCGGAGGAATATGCAGGGAGGATAAAAAAGAATATCAGTTGTTCTCACTATCAATCCACAAGGTTGCTGATGAATAACAGGATTAGTGTGTAGGTGAATATCTATTTTTGAGGTGTAAGAAAACAATTTATAGATGTTGACTTCTTAATTAAATTAAGGCTCTATTTTCAGTTAAGATCCCATGCAGACTGATCAGAATGAAGTCTGGGTGTGGATAGAGATGTGCTGACCAACTAGCAGATAGTAGAGCTCTAAAGAACTTCTACACTGGTGGTATGGTAGTAAAGGTTGAACCTTCCTGCCATTATCCCATGACATGTTGCTGTGACAGATGACAGCAGAGGGGCACTCTGACACAATGGAGTCTGACATGGAAGTGCTTATGTAGCAAAAGTGTGTCACTGAATGCCTCTGTGAGGAAAAGATGGCACCCACTGACATTCATCAACACTTGCTGAATGTAGATGGAGACCAAACAGTGGATGTGAGCAAGTGAGGGGCATTTCAGCAGTGGTAGCAGTGATAGAGGGTCACCTCCACTGGTGCAGACCATTTTGAGTGCAGCACGCAGGCTCTTGTTCATTGCTTGTGAAATGAATGGTGGTGACTGTTGAAAAACAGTGTTTTGTAGCTGAGAATGTGTTCTATCAGTGCTGCTACGCTCACTGCATCTGTAGTTTCCATGGAAATGAATAGGATGCATTACTTTCAGAGTGACTTACATTTATTCAATAAAAACTAACTCTGACTATGGTTAAAAAGCTTCAGCAGATTTCTGGCTGTGAGTTTTTATTAAAAATTAAGATGTTCTGAAAAACCAAAGCAAAGCAAAAATAAAATGAAAAAGAGAAAACAAAAAAGCGAAGACTGTGGTGTATACATATGTACTTTAGTTTAAATTTCCCTCTGGGAATTTCCTTCACTTATAAGTCTCCCCAATTGTGAAGAAAAACCATGGATTCCACTGAGCCATGGAACATTCTATTCTGTAACAAATGTGGAAGTTTCATTACAAATTAAATAAGCAGTGTTATTTAGCATATAAAACCTATCGGATTTTAATAGAAATAGATATTCTAAATATATTTGAAAGTGTTGGTGTTGGCCTCTAAGTTTCTGCTGAGAACTTCAGAGAAGATCATTTCTCTCCATAGATTGACTAAAGTGCTTCTGTGTGTCCGCAAATCGTGCAGTAAATGAAAAATTCCCTTAGGATGATGAGGGAAGACTTATATATTTGAGATTTTTAAAAGCTCATAACGAGGAGTTCAAATAAAAGATTCCATGGGTATGCACGGATAAGCATTTGAGTCCTCAGGTTAAACTTTGAAATTTAACGTGCAATTAAAAAGACTGCATCCTTCCAGAAGCAAAAGTGCTCTTTTATAAGCATCTAGGCTTCAAAACTCCTCTTCTTATTTACCACAGCATTTCAAGAGGATCACATAAGTATGATTACACAAGGACATTTTATTTCCATAAAGATATTGAATGAGATGATATACTTCTCCTCCTTTCATCAGATGAATAAAGGAAAATTAGGGAGGGAAGAGTTCGGTTGGATGTCAGGGGGAAGTTCTTTACAGAGAGAGTGGTGAAGTTCTGGAACAGGCTGCCCAGAGAGGTTGTGGTTGCCCCAAACCCTAGAGGTGTTCAAGGCCAGGTTGGATGGGGCTCTGGGCAGCCTGGTCTAGTATTGAATGTGGAGGTTGGTGGCCTGCATGTGGCAGGGGGGTTGGAGATTCATGAACCTTGAGGTCCCTTCCAACCCTGGCCATTCTGTGATTCTGTGAAAAAATGCATAACATGAACTTCAGACAAAGAAATTACACATCACCGAGAGAAGCCAATACATCATGGTGAGGATGGTGTAGCTATGATTCGGACTTAAAATAGATACTTAGGAAGGCAGTTTTGTGGCAATTATATAATAGATTAGGCAGAAGGAAAAGTTTTACCTTAAAAACCAGCGCAACCAGTTCCATTTCTTTTCCTTCTTTTTTTAACCACCCACTGGCAGTGTGTCAGCAGATGAAGTTTTGATAAAAATTGTGACTAACCTGTGTGGCTGGAAATAGGACTGTTAGGAATGGAGGATGCTGCCGGAGCAGTGCGACCTGCAGCCCATATTGCAGCTGGCTGACACTGGTTGTGTTACACTTGTGTATCTGCCTTTCTAGACCTCATGTGAAGGTAAGGTGATTATAAATTCTCTACAGTGTCATAGTCGATTGCCACAAATTTGTATTTACAATGCAAAGGTGGATTCGTTTTGCTCATTCTTGCACCAGATCTACACTGAGGAGAGGGATGAGCTGATGGAGGCTGCCATCATGGGCACACAGAGGCTGAGAGCAGATTCCCCAGAATGGGAATGCTCTGGCAGACAAAGGTGTCCCTCAAAGGCTCTTGCCCAGGAAGCCTTGTGAAGTGACATTGCAAGGCTGGGTGGTGACACCAAACCTAATTCCTGCAGCTTTTGCCTACAACACCAAAATGTCAGCAGGCCATATATCACCACAGGGTGCTGGGGTCATGATAGGTGTGTGCCAGGCACACAAACCTGACTGCCCATTTTGTGACCAGGAAGCGCTCGTGAGGGGCTGTGGCAGGAGCTAGGAGAAGGCCTTTTATTCCCCTTGATTGATTTGTTTGGATTCAACTTTTGCATGCTCTCATCAGTTCACCTGGGGGTTGTTTACTTTGTTTTGAAGGGTGTGCTTGAAATCCCCGTGCTTTGGGTTGGACAGCTGTCTTGTCAAGTGGGGGAGGTCACGAGGCTGCTCTGGGGATCCTTGGGTGTAGGGTCACCTGCTTTCCAGGGAGAGCCCACAGCGAGGTTTTGTACCTGCTAACAAATGATAGTGTGGTTTATGCAGATTTAATTATAGAAATATCCAGGAGCACTACTTTATCTAGTACTCAGCCCACCTTCATTATTTGAAACTTTAGAGCAGGGCTGAGCCTGCTAAACTACAGAGGACACAAAGATCTATGCAAATTCCTGTACAAAAATTCCCATGTAGCCTTGGGCAAACATCAGGTTTTATTTTCCATAATTCCCACTTGTTACAGAGAGCTCTGCTCTGAGATCCCAGCTGAAGACCTTCATGCTTTGAGGAACTTTTTGCTAACAAAGTACTGCCTTTTCTTCACAGCAGATTGCTGGAGGTCAGCAATCACTCTGTATCTGGGGATCATGTCTCATAGAGCCTGCCCTGTCTTAATATAGACTTGCAAGTTCACAAGGACCAAAGGATGTGAGCTGGTAGGCAAACAGTATAGAAGCTACCAGCTGCCTTGCCTTCCACTCCTTCCTGTCGCCTACACTGCCACGAGGCTTCTTTTTAGCAGGATGAGTAAGCTTTAATAACAACAATTGTTTCCATAAATGCAGAGAGTGTTAATCTCCCTGTTGCCAGTGTTCCTTGTAGTGATCACTGACAGGTGATTCACTTGCAACTGGATGTTGCACCATTTCAAAGTACAAATTTCAGGAGCCGTGTTCAAATGACTGAACAAAACCGACAGCAAGCTGTCGGCTGCATTTGCAAAACACTTCTAAAAGTGTTTTGGCTCTAAAAGAGGCTGCCTCAGCATTCAGTGAGCACAGACCAGGAAAATAATCTCAGAATGTTCACGGCAAAATGGTTCAGGAAATGCAAAACTGGCTTTTACCTTGCTCAAAATGATATCTGTGTGTGTGTGAGTATGGAAATGGGAGCAAATGGTCCTGTGGATGCCATCACCTTTACAGTGCTGAAATAATTAAGAAACTGTAAATGGAGCAAAGATTGCCTGGCTTCCTTATGTGTGTGCATCCTCTTAATATGAGGAATTTCAGAAGCAGGTGGGGGCTTCCTGTGACGCCCAGTTTGAACCTGCACAGACAGGGAAATATCCACTGCCTGGTTGTTTTTGGGGATGGCTGAAGGGTGTAGACACTCATAAAGTTTGATGATTTGCTTTATAAAATGGAGATACTGAAAGTTTTCTGTGCACCATGTCCTTTGGGGGCTCTGAAACTCCCTCTCACGCAGGACATTTGTTAACATGCCAGTGGATTTTGTTTAGGTTTTAGCACCTGAAGTTAAACATGAAGCAAGTAAAAAATTTTGAAATCATGTGTTTTTCATGAGGCCTTCAGGGAGGTGAGGTCTCAGTAGCTATGAGGGATCCGGTGGCACTGTCAGAGCACTCAGGAAATGAAGTCAAGATCATATTTTTCCCTCAGAAACACTGCTTCGAAGTTATAGCTCTCAAAATCTTCAACATGTGGCAAGCTGTGATTTTTATCTTTACAGCTTCCTAGGAAGTCCATCATACAAACTGCAGACCACACCACAGTAGATTGATCACTTGTTGAACAGAACGGATCTATAATACAGGTACTCTTACCAGGCAATAGAGGAATGCCCTTTCATAGTAAATCCTTCCTTCTGAAAGGCCAAGAAGAAAATTGATGGATGGATTTATTTAGTTCCTGTATTTTCTCGCCTTCTCTTCCTTTATTCTCCCTTCTGTCTTCTGAATTTCATGAGAGCCTCAGATCTTGGAGCAATGCTGATTTTACAGTCATTACTTAAATATACTACCCGAATGTACTACTGCAATGTATGAGAAATTTTTCTTTTGCCCAACAAACAAGGGGAACACAAGGGGCAAGGGAAGCATATTGCTACTTCTATTTGCTTCATTTCTTCAGTGGCAGACATCCTAAACTTGGAGCCTTTCAGCTAAGTGAAAGATGTGCATGTTATTTGATTCATGAATCAGGTGAATAGTTTAAAATTTTTCTTCTTTAAAATTTTCTAAATATTGATCCACTTTCAAACAGTAACCTGTCTTCACAGCCACAAAGAAAACATGTTCTTTTTTTTCTAACCCAATCCTTCCGTTGTTTTAAATTCATTTATTTAATAACATCATTGTCTTCCAGGTCTAAATAGTCACAGTGCAAAACTCTATAATATAGATTTTTAAAAAAAAATTTTAAATCTTTTTTTGAATGGCTGTTTCACGATGGCTGACTGCAGCGATTTGCTAGTATCCTCTGAAGCCCTGCTGAGCTGCTGAATATCATAAAACAAAATAGATATTTTCGATGAATTGTTATGAACAAGTTTGCAAACTCCAGCTGTAGGAGTTGGACAGACTGTGTTGCTGCCTAAAACCTTGACAGCTGAGGATTTCTAAAACAAAAGTGACCTCCAGTGGTCACAGACATTAGTCATGGCTGAGGCCTTCTGTTTCCCTTGTTAGAAAAGAAGCAATGGGATAATTCTCAATCTGTGCCTTTTCTAGCATTGCCTCCTACGCCATCATCATTGATTAAACTGTTCCTTATTTCCAGGTGCTCTGTGTACATATGGTCTTGCTAACCAGAATGGAAGTTTTTCATTACTTTACCTTTTCATCAGCGTTGTATACCTCAGGAATGGTTTTTTTTTTTTTGGTTGCTTTTGTGGGGTTGCTTTTGCTTGGGTTTATCTCCCCCATAATCTTTGCTCAGCTTCTCTGTGTAGTACAACTTTGGTGCTAATATCCCCACATAGAGTGGAGTAGAGTTTTGAGTAAACAAATAATTAGAGAATATAATGTCAAACATCTCAGGGTTCATTTTCAGGTATTATGCTAGCAAGTAGGAGTTCTGCAAAGCTTTGCTAATAAAATCACTAACTTCCCTTTAAAATCTGAAAATCTGATACATTTCTCTGTGGACTCATCTTTTCTTTGGTGTTTGAAGGCAGAGAGACAAAAGGCAGAGGTGTAAGTTGGGGCTTTGTTGGATGTCACAGAATCAAGAATCATAAGGGTTGGAAGGGACCTTTGGCAATCATCTAGCCCACGGGTATCCAATTTTTTGGTTTACATGGGCTGCTCTGAATGAAGAGGAATTGTCTTGGTTGACATTATACATAGGTCACTAAGAAAGTAATGCTTGGGTTGGACATACCTCATCTAGTCCAACCTCCCTGACAAATCAGCTTCCTAAGGTAGGTTACACAGAAAAGCATCTCAGCAAACACCTCTGAGAAATCTGTAGAGATCAAGGGTCATCTTTCAGCATACATATGTGAGCACCTTCCACCCCCCAGTTTTTGCTTAGAGGTTTTTGCAAGATATCTGATGGGGAGCTTTCATGCAGAGGAATGTTCAAGAAATGCAGTAGAAATGCACTACTAAAATTACTCATGTGAAGAACTTGAAGAAGAGTTTTCCCACTGGTATTTAATTATTCCGCATCTTTACATCCTCAGACTGATTTCACTGGCCACGCCCCAACATTTTTGGCAGGTCAGTGAAAATGCAAGTCATTGCAATTTGAACTGATCTAAAGAAATACAGACGTGACCTTTGATAAAAATGTTTGGATATTCATAAATCCCTTCCGTTGGAAATTTTATTTTGTATGTGCAACAAAGGCAATGACTTCAGTGTAAGCCAATTAAGATTTCTGCCTAAGATTGAGAAACAAAGGGCAGCTCTTGGCCTAAGCCCTGTGAGGCTGGCCCAACACAGGGTGACAAAGCAACTTTCCCCAGTGCTGCTGGTTCAGCAAACCACTGCAACTTTCTCAGTTACTCCATCTGCTAAAAGGGGATTATGCTAATAACATCTTTTGTAACATGCTTTGAGATTCATGGAGGCAGTTCTTTATGTAACAGAGGGATTGAATAAACAGATTGTGAATGTACTAATGCTTTTATTTTCTTCCTATGTAAAAAGCTACATGACAGATGAGAGTTAAAAGATGGAAGAAGGAGGTTTGCTTATTTTTGTTTTATTCCTCCCTTCCGCTTCCTTCTAGCAGCTTCATTATGTTTGTAAAGTGGGAGTCAGTGAAGATGTTCACATCTCTGCAGCGACAAATTTGGATATAAAGCAAATTTTGTCATAAAGCTTAAGTTTTGCTCAGAATTAATATTCTTTCTGTCTCTTCCCCCTTTCCATTCCAAGGTGATACTTGTGCACAGCCAGGCCTTGATGGTACAGAAGAGAATGTGAACTTTCCTGAGACACTTTTTTTATGTAACAAGCTCACTGATTTCTATCTATCTTCTTCCTCCTCCTTATGAGCACTGCACAAATCTCAGCAGATTAGAGAATGATACAGAAATCTGTGTTATTCCTGAGGATCTCTGCAGCACTGACAATGAATAGCAGCAAGGAAATGGGATCTTCTCTTGGCCTAACACCACAACAACAAACAAAAAGGTGGTTTATTAATAGGTGTCTGGCAGACTATCTAATCCCAACACTTAATGACTGAAAAAACAAGATGGAGGCAAGTGTCTAATTTCTTGCTGGCAGTTTGTGCCTAATGGGTGACAGGTTAGTGCTGTCAGAGAAGCAACAGCCAAGTTTCTGACTCAGTTTTCTCAGCAGTACGGGCATCAGGGTAAGAGGGGGAGGTTTCTGTGCCAGATGTAAAAAGTTACAAAAGAAGTGTTAACCCAGCACTAAGTTACCTTTTATACAGCCAGGCACTTTCCTTCTGAAGAAGGTGTATGTAACAGCTGGGATGCATCTAGCCCAACAAAGCTCTCCCTCAGCCTTTGGCAGAAGCCGCCAGGGAAGAGGGCTGCCAAAGGCCAGAGCCACAAGCCTCCAGCCCTTCCTCACGTGGTGGCTGGGGCTCTGCTTCCCCGTGACCTTGCCTCTCACCTTCCCATGGACTCATTTCAACTGCACCCATGTCAGAGGGAGGCAGAGGCTGCTGCATGGCTTTTGACTACATTTGGGCTCAGTGGAAATAGAGCAGTGCTCCCCCTGAAGGGTTCATGTTCAAGATAAAACCTTTGGAATAAATCAGTCCTTGAAAATACCTCTACTTCTCCACTGCCTATGGAGAACACAGTCAGCTAGCTCTCTTAGGCTTTGGCCAAGGTTAGGGAAGGTGCTGATAGATGGAGATTACACTGCCATGCTGGAGCGGTTCCTCACTTTCATTTCTCACTGTCAGCAGCCACTGAAGGACTGACCAGACTTTTGAATCATGATATCACAGAATCATAGAATCATTAAGATTGGAAGAGATCACTAGGATCATCTAATCAAACTTTGGACCCATCACCATGACCACAAAACCATGTTCCTAAGTTGAATACTACTTCAGGAAATCCTCCCTCTTCTGTGATTAAGGAGGGCTGCACAAAAGAGAGATTCTGGCACAAGCTTTTTGTTTTGTCCTTTTACAATGTGTAACAAAATGGACCACAATGAAGCTGCTGAGCTCTGGTGAAAACAAGCAAGCAATAGTTAAAAAAAGTGAGTCTTAGTGCATGTTCTCCTCCTCTGTAAACCCTGGGAGAGTTTTGACTGCTGAAGTGATTTTCAGCATGCATTTATGTCTATTTTTCATTCTTCCATTATCCATGAGAGTTTGCTGAAGAAAAGCTGATTTCATTTCATGGAGCTGCAGCCCCTCCTGGAAGCAGTGTGCTTTAAGCACCCTGACAAAGGAAAATGTGTCATATGGGAAAAAACTGCGAAAAATGGTACAGGAGAAAGAACAGCAAGCTGCTATGGAAAGTGCCTTCCTATGACAGGCCAGAGGACTATTTACATGACATTTTAGGGTAGGCCAGGTGGATCATGCTGTAACAAAGCTACGTCTTCCTGTTGATTAGAAAAAGAATCCTGACATAACTGTCTTCATTATGAATGTCCAAGGTCAGTGGGCAGCCCTAGGTTCTGATCTCCCTGAAGAAAGGTGGCCCTGAAGTCAGGGGAAACCATTCTCTATCCTGGAAGCCAGAAATGCACACCCAGGCTGAGTCCTTACCTTAAACATCTTTACACTTCTACTGTGGGAACTCTCTTAATCAAGTAATGTTTTATTTAAACACTAAGAAACCATGAATGAAAACTCTGACCGGAGTGAAACAGTCTCTGAAAAGATGTAGACCTGTGTTGTCACCTGAAGCAGAATACAAGTAACTGGATCTGTGTGCTTGCTCTTTGCAGAAGTCCCCTCACACAGGAATAATTAAATAATTCCGTGAAGGACATCATCTAATAAATAAAAATAAAGAAAATACCCTAGACCCTGCTCCAGTGAACAGATTATCTCTTGTTTTCATTCTGTCACCTCCTGCTCACTTCCTGATCTGTGAAGTTAATTACAAAAATGGATCCTGCTAGCCTTAAGTATTACATCCTTGATCATGTCACTACATATTGGAAGAGGTTTACAGCACAGATCTCATAGAATCATAGAATCATAGAATGGCCTGGGTTGAAAAGGACCATAATGATCACCTAGTTTCAACTCCCCTGCCAACCTCTAGACCAGGCTGCCCAGAGCTACATCTCACCATGTAATTCTTAAACTGTAAATCCAGAAAAGAGAGAGCCTCAGATCATTCCTGAGGGCAGGTTCTTATTGCTGGTTTAGTCCTGCATGTCTTCACTACCACCACAGCAGCAATAGCAGCTCCATTAGTGTAGAAGAGATGATTGTAAAGAACACTGGAAGATACTGCTTTATCCCAGGGTTAGCCAGCCCCACATGGAGCATATGCTGGCAATGTAAACTGTATGCTGTACAGCAAGGGCATCTGTGAAGCTTCACTCATAGCCTGAAGAAAAGTGATATCACTTTTAATAACAAAGGAGTGCTAGATGCCAGGCTGCTTTAAGCAAAATTCTGAGGAACACAGGAGGAGAGGCAAAAGGAAACTGTAATGATACAATTCGGTTTCATGTTGGAATAATTTCAAAGCCAACGCAATTATTTAAATGTTAAGTAAAGCTCATTAAGCCGAAAGGATTGTTAATGTGATTTAAAATATTTCTAAAGATTCTTAAAGCTTTACATATAAACAAGTATTAAACTTGCAGCACGGAAGTAAAACAGTTCTGCCCTGCTGCATTCTGCGATGTTCCTGCCCAAGAATGTGAGTCAAAAGCTTCCTCTTGTTCTGCACATGCTGTTTTTCTACTACTCAGCAATTCTGATTGGCTTTTACGATCGCCTCCTTCTTCCTAGAAATAGTCCTGAACAGCATGTAGTGTTAGTGAGAAAAACAAATCTCATATAACAAAAAGCACACTTAGGCTCTCCTCCTCCCTGTTTTCTGACTCCTGGACAAAATCCAGTAGGGAACAGCTTCCAAAGTCTATTTCTGAACTTGTATTTACTTTTATGCGTACGTAGTCTTTACTACATATGAACCCTATGTTGTGATGCAAGTAACTGCGAACCTTCGTTAACCATGAGAAATACAGCTTCATGACAGGAGGCTGGGGTTAGCTGGGTTGCTCACAAAGCACAGAAGGCCTGTGACAGTGCTAGCCACAATGGAGGTGTCCAAACTTTGTGGCTCACTAAGAGATCATAGAATCATAGAAACATAGAATGTCTTGGGTTGAAAAGGACCACAATGATCATCAAGTTTCAACCCCCCTGCTATGTGCAGGATCACTAACCACCGGACCAGGCTGCCCCGAGCCACATCCAGCCTGGCCTTGCATGTCTCCAGGGATGGGGTATCCACAAGCTCCTTGAGCAACCTGTTCCAGTGCGTCACCACCCTCCGTGTGAAAAGATATAGAATAATTGTTTTTCTTCTGCTATTGTTTCCACTCCAGAAAACTGACCTTGGGACAAAAGTCCCATCCTCTCTGTACTACAAAGATACCACATTCTACAAAATGACCTAAGCTTACTCCCTAAAATGTGGCTTTTAAAAACTGAAGGTTACATATAAGACAATTACATATTTTTACAGCACTTAGCAATGTGCGTGTGAGGCTGCATGATTTGACTGCATGAAAGGTTGAAAGAATCATAACAAAGCTATCTATTCTTTTTGTTTTGCCAGGTGGACAATCAGATGAACTTTAATTCACTTGCAATTTCATACAGGCTTATTATCACTTTTTCATGAAGCCTTATCTTGAAACTTGATGGACACATTACTTCTTTGGTACACTTGCTGACTATGGGCTGTAACTTAGTATTTAGATATCATCTCTGGACTCTACGCCACAAACCAAAGTTTGTGGCAAAATTTAATCATCTTCGAATACTCAGCATTCCGATAGGAGGCTTGCTTCAAAGGGTTGGGGAAGCACCACCTGCAGTCTAGAATAACTTTGGTACCACATGGAAACCTTTGCCTATGAGCAGGCAAAGTGAGGCAGAATGTGCAGCAAGCCCAGCTGATCTGCAAGGTGTGACCTGATTTGCAAGGACCCAGGTGTGACCATTATGTTTGACTTGCTGCCACGTTTATACCACACTACAGAAGAAGCTGCATTAATTAAAGGGTTCAGTTCACCATATGTAACGCTCATATGGCTTTTCAGTATACAGCACTCAGTTTTGTCTGCCATCTTCCTGATCTCAGCCACAGTGTTAAACCTCATGCCCAGATTTACATGAAGAATAAATGGGATCAGAGAAACACTCATTTTCTTACAGCCTTTCTGAAATCCACCCTGCCTCCCCCTCAAGCTTTGATAAGTTGTATGCGAACTATGGCAAAATTTACTAGCAAGAGAAAACACTGACAGACTGTGCCTGTGTTACCTGAGCAGCACATAGCAGTACTGCACTTCCAACAATTTTTATGGCTTACTTTTGGATGCTGTGGAACCTGGGGATTCAGCATGTGTCACAAACCCAGTTTCTCAAGCCTGTAAACAAGACTTATCCAGTTTGAGCTCTGCTGTTGTACCTGTTTGACCAGAATATGCCTGATCTAAGCCAATAGCTTCCTAATAGCTCCTTCCTTTTCTCTTTCTGAGGGTCCTGTGTATGTGACTGAACGCGTATCTGGTGTCACAGCATGAAAGCCAATAGGGAAGACATACAGTCTGTTCTCTATTTATTGTGAATAATCAAACGTTTCCAGACTCTTCATGGGTGTAAATCTCACTTTCTGCTGATTTTCAGATCCAGCTCTGAACCCCTTGACCTCATATTTAACAGGAAGTGCCTGGACAACCCAAAGTTTGCTACCAGGCTGAGACCAACATGCAAGGACACACATGGAGCAAATAGCAGCACCAGGCAACTTCTCAATTTGCCAGATTTTTGCCCCTCACTGAGGATAAGGCAGTCATGCTCCACTCCTCACTGTAACCTTCCTCTGGTGAAAGGTGTCTGTGGGATTTCTGGGTGGTTTGGTGGTAAGCTGCCATTTCCAGGCATGACCACAAAGCTGCCCTGGGCACAAGAAGGCAAGGAGGCTACAGGCCCTGGAAAGGCAGTGAGGGTGTGATGATCAGGTGATGTGGAAACATCACCTCATGAAACACCTTTTGGTAGCCTGGGGTAGTGCCTAGAAGGAACACAGCCAGGTGCAGCATTAACTGCAGTGATTAGAATGTCTGTTAAAAGCAAGCAGAAGGCGTGATGGTGGGGCCACTCTGCCAGCCAATAGAGGCAGCATTCAGATGTGCTCCTTCAGCAGAATTGTGTGGTGAAGATGAGGAAATGGATTCAATCAGTCTTCAGTAGATGTATCATAAGCTTTCAGATAAACAACTTCTCATTTTACCTGCAGGTGACTAACATGAGATTAAAAAATGGGAGGAAGCTCAGGCAAAAGAATTAAGTTAAAGCTAAAGCTGGATATTCATACAGAACAAGTGCGTTTCTAACACTGGCCCTGTGATCTCATGCTTTAACCTTGTGCTGGGATGAATTCAGTGAAGTGTCTGGCAAAATATTTTACTTGCTGTGTAGCATTCCTCCTCCAGTCTTTATTTCTACCTTTACCTCAAAGTCACTCTCAAATGCGGTTAGAAAACTGCCATGCCTGGCCTGGGCTCTGCTGCAGGTCAGAGCAATCTAATTGTCCTTTACTCCCACAGCAAGAAGACTGGAGCTCTAGGACAAAAATGCAAAACATTTTTTAGCTTAGAGACTGGACTACTACAAACATTCAGCGTAGTCTAAATTTCAAAGTGGTTTAGGAACATGAGAGAGCAAAATGTAGCTATCGGTATTTTCAGCAGTAACAGGGGCAAGGGGAACACAACCAGAGCTGCCCTGGCCACCATGCTGTTCTGTTGGGGCTAGACAAGTAAGGGTGTTCCAAATCATTTGAGATCTTCCTGCCCTGTAACCATGCCTATAATTCATTGTGACCTTGCAGCTACTGAAATGTTTGTGGATAATGGCTCTTTTTGCTGGGGACAGATGTTGAAGGTCAAGTGAGGCAAGAGAGCAGAAAGAGTTTCTTGTTGGGCCTCCTCAACTTCACACAATGCAGCCTGACTATGATTTTCACATTACAAAGGACATAAATGGTGCTTTAGTCCCACATGTGACCTCCTACAGACCAGCAGCTACATTTTGTAGGCTTTTTGTAGAAATGTACATAGTAATGCTTTGACTCTAGTGAACTAAGTTCAGACCTTTTAGCTAGGAACTCATGCAGGTTCTGACAGAGCTCTCTTTAGTTATGTTTCTGACATAGTTTCTGAAAATATTAACCCATTCTTTGAATCACTTATTGATGATCTAATCTTCACCTGACTCTAGCCATACCTCTCCAGTAAAGCTCAATCTTGTCTGTCAAATTTGACTATTCCAGATACTATAAAATGGTTTTATTTCCATACCAGGAAATCATCATTTAGAAAGGAATTTGGTCATGTACTCAATCTATGATTGTCATCTTATCTTATAAGAGGTCATTCCTTCTTTGCTGTTGAAAAGAGACTGTAGTGGAGATAACATCACCTCATCTAAGAAACTAGCTCTGTTTATCTGTGAAAGAATAGATCCGCTGCTCAGAGCTATGCACCCACACTAGAGAAAATGTAAGTCACCTCTGGGCATCAGAGGTGGGTTTTATAATCATTTTTTTTTTAAAATCAGATGCCCTTCAGGGGAAGAAATAGGTTGTTTCTCTCTGGTACCAGCAGGAAGGAAAAGAAGACACACTCTATGCACTTAACTACATTAGGAGGCATTATTACCGCAAGAACCAGATTTAAATGAGGTGAGTAATTCACAAATGAGTAACTTTGTTTACAACATCTGCTGCAATCAGCGTGATGAGTTAATCAGTGGTCAGGTGATGTCATGCAACTGAGTTGGAAGTTTGAGACAGAAGAACCTTGCAGATCACCTGTCCTGTTCCTGGGTTGTTCTGTCTTTGTTCCCTGCAGTTTGTGCCTGCTCTATTTTCTCAGTCAGATTCAAAGCATCTCATGTGACAGGGTTTCATTACCAGTTTCTGAATTTTTCCACTGTGAGATTTCATTATTAGGAAAGAGCTCCTGAAAATGCAGCCTCATCCTGCTGTGTCATTTTATCACACAACAACAGAATACAAGGCTGGAAGATACTTAGTGATCATCTGGTTCATTTCTATGCCTAAAGGCAAATTCAACAAGAATTACAACATTTCTGACAAATGTGTGTTTACTCTGCTCTGAAAGATCTTAGCCTCTTCCTGTAATCCATTCCAGAGCTTGCCTACCCCAATATTATAATTTTCCTAATGGCTAAATGCTTCCTGTTGCATTCTGTCCCCTCCACATCTCCCTATCTCTCCCAAGGAGACAAGGATTGCAGCTGTGACATTTTCATTTTCCTTGTAATTTTTTACACATGCTAGTGATGGGATGAAATACAGACTAATTTTTCTCCTGCGAATGTCATGTCATAACATGTTATCTCTGAATCTTCTCGTCTTCTATGAGCTGTAAGAATTTTTCATCCTCTGATTCTTAAACGTATCATGTTTAGCTGGGAAAAGTACACCTTGGCTTTATGCTTCCAGATGGGCAAGACAGGGTTATAAAGTCTCTACTTAAAAATAAAAAAAAATTTTTTTAAAAAAGCAGATTTGGCTTTGCACCACAAGTTACAGTTTTGTCCTGAATACTAAGTACTTCTCCCTAACAGCTGAGGATGACATTATTCCTGTTCAACAGCAGGAGAACTGACCAACAGTGCTTGTGGTACACACATAGACCTACAAGAAAGCTCAGGTAGCTCTGAGACCTGAGCCTTTGGCTATATGGCTGCAAGTCATCTAAGCAGTGCTAGGGTTTTGATGCTTCGTGGCATGATGTAGTCACTTCCATATTATTCAGACCCTCAATATTGGCTGGCCCCTTTCCAATGGCCTGTTGGAAATGCCTTGTGCTCATAGTTGAGGCTGGGCTGGGGCTACAGGCATGCCAGGTACTGGTCTGGTCTACCAGCGTCAGGGCAGAGATGAAGCTGTTCCAGCAACTCCGCCTGCCTCCTGCCTCTGTTTAGTTTTCTGCTACAGGAATAGCCTTGTGTCCTATTTCACTGGCTTAAGCACAAGGTCATCTTCTCCCTGCGTTAGCTTTGTTCCCTGAGGTCAGCAGATGCTAGCATAGTTGAAGGAGGGATTTAATGCACTGTGTATCTGCATTAAAACAATTTAAAATCATGTCAGTTTGCATTTCCAAGCCTATTATATAGGAAATGCAGATAGTTGATTTGTAACAGTCAACTTGAAAAAGATGACACACTAAACATTGAACAAAAATCATTCAATTAAAAGCTACTTTTTCTCATTGATTACAGGACTAAATGAAAGCTGCTTAGGGTTGTTTTTCAAATGCAAGCAAGAACAGATACTAGGCAACTCTAAAGATCAAATACTTAACTACAACATTAACTGTTCTTCTAAACAGCTGGCAGGGATCCTGGAGAGTCCCGTGGTTGTTACACCAGCGCACAAAGAATGTTTCACAGGGCTGTCTCTGATCAATGTTTTTCAGAGGGACTGAATGAGAAGGCAGCAGCACTATTGTACAATTACCGACTTGTTGCAACACACTGTTGACTTCTCTGCTAATGAAATGTACTGTTTTCTTATTGCAGTTCCTAGTATTGAGTTCTTGAGATTTATTTCTTTAATCTTGGATGTGGTTTATGGGGAACTTTGTTATTAATAAAGACAAAGTCAGCAGGAAAGGAAAAGTAGGAGAGAAGGAGGCAACAAAACAAAGAAGAAGAGAAAGAAAAGGAAAAATCAAAAGTCAGCCTACTTCTTTCATGAAAATAGCTCTACTTATCTGAGCTATTTTATATCTGTGTGGTCTGCATATTAGACAGCAAAAGTTGGGGGAAATGGAAGAAGGAATGAATTAGTACAGAAAACTCTTCAGAGCTGATCCTTCCCATCTCCAAAGCAGATCTCCTGGACCCAGCATTGTGCAGAAGTAGCAGACTGCTACCCCAAGTGGTTCTGCATTTCCCAGGTGATTTCCTGTGGGAAATCCTGAGGCTGCAGCCAAATTGTAGGGCAGGCATTTTCTGGGGAGTGGCAGTAGTTGTAAATCCCCAGACACTGCATCTATCTACAGCTCTTTGAAAGGGTAGATAATAGCAGGACAAGGGGAAATGGTTTTAAGTTGACTGAGGGAAGATTTACGTTGGATGTCAGGGCAAAGTTCTTTACAGAGAGAGTGGTGAGGTGCTGGAACAGGCTGCCCAGAGAGGTTGTGGATGCCTCGTCCCTGGAGGTGTTCAAGGCCAGGTTACATGGGGCCCTGGGCAGCCTAGTCTAGCACTAGATAGGAGATTGGTGGCCCTGCTGCAGGGGAGTTGGACCTTGCTGATCCTTGAGGTCCCTTCCAATCCAAGCCATTCCATGGTTCTATGATATGATTATATGATCTGGAAAATCTGGGTTTGGTTCTAACATGGACAGGACAGAGATGGGGCTGATACCTCTCTCTGGGAGGTGGAATTGCTCCTAGAATTCAAGAAGTTACAAAAACAAAAGACATACAGGTACTAAAGACTCATAGGTCAGTCTGAGTAAAATAGAATGGAACATTGCCTAGGAAAATACAGGGTACATATAACATATGAATTTTATAAGCACTAGATATACAAGCATCAAACACATAAACACTTAGTGTGAATTTGATCTGCTATTTCATGTTCCATATACTTTGTGTTAACACTGAGCAGTTAACTGCTGTGTTATCTTCAAGCCACCACCTTGTTATCAAAGCAACAAGATGCATCTTGAACTCAAAGAGGCATGTGCAATTGGAAAATGTTACTATATTAAATCCTACCTTTGAATACAACAGGCACCTGCATTTCAATTAATAATTTAGCTTGTGAAAATGTTTCTGTTCATTTCCTAATTGGTGCAACAATATCATCATTTTTATTCTACTTCTGAAAATAGTCTTGTTAAAATAACGGCAGATGGAAAGAGATCTGTTTCTAATTCTGTTGCTAGACTTCCTTTGTAACCCAAAATAAGTCATTTATTCAGGGTGTATCTCAGTTTCTTCATTTGGAAAATGGAATTAATAATACTTCCTGGCACATAAGGTTGTTTAAGAACTTGGTACATTGTGTTTGAATGGCATGGTGCAATCCTTAATGGAAGGTTCTGAGTGCAAGCTATTATCATTCAAGTAGACACCAGAGACCAGTGGTGATCCTCAGAGATTGGTGTTGGGATTGGTATTATTTAACGTCTTTGTAAGAGACAGTGGGATTGAGTACACCCTCAGCATCTTTGCAGATGACACCAAGCTGAGTGGTACACATCAGAGGGAAGGGACGCTATCCAGAGGGACCTAGACAGGCCTGAGAGGTGGGCCCATGTCAACCTTGTGAAGTTCAACAAGGCCAGGTGCAAGGTCCTGCACCTGACTTGGGGCAATCCCAAGCACAAATACAGGCTGGCTGGAGAACAGCTTGAGAGCAGCCTTGAGGAGAAGGATTTGGCAATGTAGATTGATTAAAGACTCAACATGAGCCAGCAATGTGCTCCTGCAGCCCATTAGGCCAACTATATCCTGGGTTGCATGAAATGTGATCAGCAAGCTGAGGGAGGTGATCCTGCCCCTCTACTCTGCTTTTGTGAGACCCCACCTGGGGTACTGCGTCCAGTTCTGGAGCACCCACAAGAAGGACATGGAGTTGTTAGAGTGCATCCAGCAGAGGGCCATGAAGATGGTCAGAGGGCTGGAGTGCCTCCCCTACAAGGACAAGCTGAGAGAACTGGGACTTTTCAGCCTGGAGAAGAAAAGGCTCTGGCTCCTTATAGAGGAGGAAGTTTTTCATTCAGGGGAACAAGCTGCTCAAGGAGGTTGTGGATGCCCCATCCCCGGATGCATTCAAGGATGTAGGTCTGAGCAGCCAGATCTAGTGGTTGGCGACCCTGCCCATAGCAGGGGGGTTGAAACTAGATGATCTTTGAGGTCCTTTTCAACGTAGGCCATTCTATGATTCTATGATTCCATGATAAGATTAAATCCTACTGAAAACAAACAAACAAACAAACAAATTAAAAAAAAGCAGAAAGCAACAACAACAGTAACAGAAAAAAAAGTACAAAAGCTGAGATTGTAGAAAAAGAGAGAATTGAGAACATCTCTTTGTACACTAAAAAGTGAGGATTACACAAGGGCAATGTGTTTTGCAAAGGAATTGCAGAAGAGATATGCATTACAGCAGCCGTGTTTGAAGTACAGTAATTGAGGCCTGGGTACTTCAACTTCTGTGCATATACATATAATTCTGTGCATTAACTGTATTGTTCATTATTATTCTTTCTTTCAGATTCTATTGATGAAAGATCCTGGTTGGATTCGAAATGTCTGGACTCGCAATCTAAATGTAAGGAATACTATTCTCTCTGATTTTCACCTCTAGTGCCTTACAGCAGGCCTAGCTTGAAGCCAGGCAGGTCCTCAGGAAAATGGGACAGGGAGAAATTAATGCTTGGCCACCTTCCAGTACCCAGCAGAGCATGTCCCAGTGTCATCCTTCAGACACCGTTACCGTATGTACCATATGCACCTTGGGGTACTATTATTGCTGTGAAACTGTGGCTCTCACATGGGATGGTACTGGCAGGATAAAAAGATGGAAACGACAAAAGAAAAGAAAGAATAAGAAAAGGAAAAAAAAAAAAAAAAAGGAAATTTGGCACTTTGCCTGGGCAAACAGAACTTTGCCTGGGGAACAGAATAAGAAAAGCTGTGTCACATGTTATGAGAGACACATCCAAACAGAATTCACCCAGATGGCCCTGCTGCTGCTCTCCTGGAAGGCACATCTGTGAGGCAGTGATCTCGGGACACAGCCACACATTGGACAAAAGGACCTCTGAGGAGCTTGTTGCTTCTGAGTGGAAAAAAAGCCTCTTCCCACCTCACATAGAGAGCTGCCATCACTGAGTGATTTGTGAAGAGAGAAAAGGAAGCAGAGCCAGGAAAGAACCTGCTGACCTCCTGTGTGGCTCTGGAGCTACCCCTCAGCAGTGACCTACTTGTACAGTGATTGTGGGGCAGAATAGTTAGAGGCTGATGTGTTGAAAACATGTGGGACCACAGCATTTTTACCTAGCACAAAGCAGTGCTACTCAAACACATCTGTTTCACTGAATGACTGGAGACACTGCAGATTTCTGTGTGGTTTCACAGATGTATTAGCCTGGGTGGAGTGTCATCTAGCATAGCTATATTGCTATCTCATGTGGATCCTGCTCAGGTGCTTTCATGCTGCGTGTATTAGCGCAGCATAGGAGATATGCTATGATTTATGGAGGAACCTTCCTGATGTAGGATCCTTTGGGTGACTCACGTGTAGCTCCTATACTGGGTAGAGCCTGCCAACTTTTCAGTTTGTGTCTGACAGATGAAGGTTAAGATTTCCATGGAGCTATGCCAACACAAATTAAGGATTTAATCCATACAATGAGTTTGATATTAGCAATGTCACATAAACTAGATGGGAAGTCTGAAATGAGGGTGAGGTTGGCTGCTGTTTGCCTGGGTTAGGTTTGGGTGTCAGTTTCAGCTGCTGAGCTGTACAGACAGAAAGATTCATGGGAATTCACAATGCAAAGAAAACAAAGAGGGAAGGAGCCCCAGTTAGCAAAAGGAAGCACAAAATCCAAAAATAAAGGCAATGTATCATGTGAACTTGTATAAAAGCTTGAAAGAAATGAAGATAGTGCCTTCTAAGTAAGATTAAGCCTTCTGTAGTAAGATTATACTTCAAGAAGTATCATTTTTTACTCAGTCCACAGCAGAGGAGGCTGAGGGGAGGCCCCATAGTAGCCTCCATGACCTCACAGGGAGCACTGAGCTCTACTCTCCCTGACAGCAAAAGGGCCTGAGGGAATGGAATGGAGCTGTGTCTGAGGAGGGGTAGGTGGGGGTCAGGGACAGGCTGTGCACCAGAGGGCAGTGGGCATGGAACAGGCTGCCCAGGGCGGTGGGCACAGTCCTGAGTGCTGAAGTTCAAGGAGCGTTTGGACACTGCTCTCAGACACAGCATTTGGATTTTGGATGGTCCTGTGTGGAGCTGGAGGTTGGACTCTACGATCCTGTGAATCCCTTCCAACTTAGGATACTCTGTGGTTTTATGTTGTGTTTGGGAAAAAATCTGAATTCATTTTTATAGCTCATTAGTATGCACTTTTCCCTAGACTACCCATAATGTAGCATGGAAATATCAAAAGAAGATGGGGAAACAGTTCTATAGATGTGCAATATTTAATACATGCTACAGGGAGGAAAAGTCAAGTGAATCAGTGAACCACCAGAATTTAGAATATAGAAAGGATATTGCAGACAAAAGATACGTTTGCACTAAACTGTCTGTGAGCAATTCTGCAGCCTAAGGTATGAAACAGAAAGTGACAAAAAGACATCAAACAGAATCTGCCACAGGAAACAGAATTACAGAGGCTAAATTATATCTGATCAGGACAAGATAGGTGATCAACAAGCATGATCCCATCGCATGCAAACAACATGCAAAACATACAGCATGACTGAGCTGGGCTGTCACCGATGGCTTCAGGGGAGGGGCATCTGATAGCAGCAGGATGACTACACAGGCAGGCTTTTTTGTTTGTGCCCAAATTGCAGGGTGTGGGTGGTCATGGGGAAAAACAGGGTGTCTGAGGAGGCCAGATCAGAAGCAGGCATGTACCTTGATGTGACTCTGAGCTACCTGTGGGTATGACTTTTTTTTTTTAAATTCTGTTAAATAGAATTATTTTCTGTATTTTCTGACCGGGCTTTTTCTGACCAGGCTTCTTGCACTGCTGCAGAGCTTCATGCAAAACACCATCTGCTTGCCTAGATTAGCTTTTTTATTAAAAAAAAAAACAAACAATTCACCTGTTACAAACAATGAGCAGGACCCTCTGCTTGTTTAAATCTACAGAGGTCACCGGTTTGAACAGGATTATACTGCTTTGTGTGAACTGAGTGCTGGGCCTGAGTTCTCTTTGTGCATGATCTGCTGAGCACAATGCTGCTAACTTGCAAATAATAGTAAAATGAGCTTGTCTTGCTTTTGTAGGCAGAAGCTGCTAGGTTTGAGACCATTCATGGTCTGTAGATTTGTCTGCAGGCAATAAACTGTAGGGTAAGCTGTAACAAGGGTAGCAGGTCCAGGGCAAAGTCTCTGACATTCTCAGTTTGCATAACAGAATATGTAAAGCATACAGGCTGCCAGGACAAAGGTTTTCTGTTCCAGAATGTGCTAGACCTAATGAAATGGATTTAACTAATTTCACTGAATTAAATGATTCCCATGGATTTATGCAAAATGCTTGTATGTACGAAACACAAGTTTATGACAAGTTTATGGAGCAGGGAGAAATAATTTTCTCAATGTGCTAATTCCTGAATACAGCTGTTTTATTAAAAAAAAAAAAAAAAAAAAACAAACTGAAATATATATATATATTTTAAGAAAAGTTCATGTTTGTAAGTGCCAGTGCTTGTAAGCTTTTTTCATATTGTGAGCAGAAAAACATGGAGATGGAGATGACCTTCACTACCTTTTATGTAAGGGTAGGCTCTAGAGAGTGGTAGTAGGGAAGAGAGTTGATTAGGGTTTCTTTTCCACTATTTTAATACTTGACCAGCTAAAATTGTTTTAGGTTTCTCAGTTCAGTGTTGAATTAGATTTCCTTACAAGGGATTTTTGCCTCCTGAGAGTCATTCAAATACATCACACTTTTTGGCCAGATTATATATCCATAATGACCTCAGGTGTTCCACTTGCAAAAATCTTGCGTGTTTTATATATAGATTCATTTATGTGTCAAAGTCTTTGTTTAAATGTTAATATTTAGATAGTGAAATTTCCCAATAGGGTAAAATTTCAGTTTTTGTTTAGTTTTCAGTAAAGCAGAAAAATCAGGAAAACACTTTAAGTATGCAGGTTGCAGTTTCTGTATTCAACACTTCCCTTTCCAAATTCAACTTGGCTGATGTATTGTTTGTCACATCAAACCTAAGTTTAGTTTTCCAAATTTTTCTTTTATAATGATAGAAATTAAGTTCTGCTTAATTGCAGTTCTAATATAACATTAATTAGCATGTTTGGGGACCGCTTTGCCACGACACCTTTGGAGAGACTACAATTGTTTTGACATCAAGATATTTGAAGCGAAGCATTTACTACTGAGTTATCATGGACACTTCTCCCATTCATAGAAATTTGAACATGAAACTGGAATAAAATACTTTCATGATTTTGCAAAGCTAATCATATATACTAACTGTTTAAGTACTCCAGATGCAGAAATCATAAGTGAATTCTATTCCTTACGCAATGTCCCATAAATATCTGTATGTTCTCACCTATGTAAAGAAAGATAGCAAGTAGCAATCTGAAATAAATCACAGTATTCCTGCTTTAAAATGCTTGACTCAGAGGCACCAATGAGAGTTTTCCATATGCCCTGCGCCTAAACCAGTGAACACGCTTAAATAGGAGAAAGATTGCAGTAAACTTTATATACCAATTAACTACTTGGACTCGATGCAAGTAATTAAAGAGCATTGCCCTGTGACTGCATTTAACTTTATGTCTCAACTTGTTTCTAGGACTTCAGTACAATCTCAGTTATTATCTTTATCAGTAACAATATAATTTTGAGAATAAATGATCCTAGAAGCAGTATGGTTAAGTTAGCTCTGACAGCACAACTAAAAGATTGTTTAAACACCATATATTCATTAAACATTGCTATGCTACAGGCATTCAAAGGATGACTACACTTCAAATCCAGAACAAATACATGCTTGTCGTAAACTGTAATCATTAAAATCCCAAGAGGAGAAGTGCAAAGAAAATGTCACTAAGATGGGTTATCCCCACAACAGTATTTCACCTCTCCCTGCAAACCTCCTAATACTTATTCAGAGGCTAAAGATCAGAGAGATTGGAAACCTGTGCTGCTAGGTGCTGCTGCAAGGCTAAGGTCTCACAGCACATGGGAATGAACAAAAAGACAGTGAGGAAAGACGTGAGGGCCACAGCTGTTGATCAGGCTTGCACTCTCTTTCCTGACTTGCTGTTACAGAAAGCCCTGAAGAAGGAAAGCTGACATGTTTCAGCTGGAGGTGCAGGATCCAAACCTGTTGCACGGATTGAATTGGGAAAAGTGGAAAAGAGCTTTATTAAGAAATACAGATATGTTTTTTAAAAATGCTGTAACCTGGCTACATACTACCATTTCAAATATTCAAGAATCAGAAAATCACAAAATTTTAGGGGCTGGAAGGGAACTGTGGAGCTGATCAATCCAACCCCCTGCTAAAGGAGGTTCCCTACAGTAGGTTACACAGAAAGGCATCCAAGAGGGTACTGAATATTTGCAGAGAAGGAGACTCCACAACCTCTCTGGGCATCACAATGTGATGCTTTACAGACTCCAAGCAGTAACTTTCTAGACCTGTTCGCTAAGATAATTATATGCATGTACTTTTAAACAAAAGCATGTATTTTGTCTGAGCAGAGTGCAGTCCTTTGTTTGAACATGTCTACTTGGAAACTCTGGGCTTTGGCTAAGGAAAGAGTATGTTGATGTTATCTCTGTAATCTCATACATTCTTATTGCTTTGATTTACTGGCACTCATGATTTTCTAAGATTTCTAAGGGTTATATTTAGAGAGCTTAAGCTACAGATTTGGAGGTAAGTCACTTTGTAACAAGACCAGACTACTACAAGTAGACCTCCATAAGAGTTGATAGATATATTTAGCCTCCCTTGTGTGTCTCTTGAATATTCCTCCCCTCTTTTGTTTTGGCCATGTTTGCATCACAGGAGTCAATGCGTGCCACTGTTCCTCGGTAGCCCAGTATTTTGACTGTGGAAAGAGCTCCTGGGATATAAAGGAAGCACTGAGATTTTCATGGTTTTGCAAGGTTTGAGGTGGATCTAAAGAGAAAAGAAAGGCTCATTTAAGTTTCATTATCAAGATGTTATATACTGAGATGGAAAAACCCCCACTTCTTGAGTAGTTCATTGGCTACAGATCTCTTTTCTGAGAGTATTTTTCAATGAGGGGTAGGTAGAAAACTGTGCATCACAAAACCAAGTCCAAAAGTAGTTGGTACAAACCCAAATTTGGTTACACAATACAAGCCCTGACGGCATGACAGTTGATAAGCGTGTTAGCATTAGAGATGAACATTTTGGTAAATAATCAATACCTCCTGCCCTGCCTCTAATTTCGTTTGTATCTGTTCCTGGAAAACTGCAATCCTACATTTGACAAAATAATCCCCACAGTTTCCCTTTTCACCTGTCACTCCACCTTCTCACTGACTTAGACTTTATAGTCCTTTTGAAGAGCTTGTAATCTTCCTGAGGATGATGTCATTGTTCACCTCTTAACAGTGAGGACAAAGAAGGAAGATAAGAAATGATGTCAGAACGGTGTTGTGTAACACCTGCGTGACTGACCGTGTCAGCAGGCAATTACAACCATATGGAAAGCAGAATCCAAAACCTGAAGTTGGCAAAGGGCAAAGAGTTCAGGTGGGGCAAACTCTGCAGCTGGTATATACATATATAAATACAACACACTGAACACACTGACAGAAGCAAGATGGCTTCATACGGAATAAAGAATAAAATCTATCCTGTATGGCTTTATGTTGGATAAGGATGGCATTCTTACTCTTTCTGAGGTTGTATTCTACTGAGATCTTCAAGAACCTCACACTGACAGAGTGGGAACAGACCATTCCAGAAACTGACAAAGAAAAACCAGCAGGACAGAAAAATGTTTTATAAATCACTACAACTAAGTAACTTCTACATACATCTATATGCTACAATAACCACCACTAGTGTGCCTTCAAATGAAAGGAAAAAATGAGTTGCCAGGTAATTGAAGGAAAATAAAAGGGAAAAAATATGATGGAGATGGAAGATTCAGTAGATCATCAAAGGTACTGTAGGTGAAGTATAAAAATACCTACTTACTTAAATTAGGAGAGTTACTATTTTATTAAGATGTTGAAACATTTAATTAGATAACTGGAGAGCCAGATTTTGTAATGCTCATACTGGAATAAAACTAGATCAACTCTTATACTGCTTATGCAGTTTATACAGCTTGAGCTACTGAGTTTATTATCAAGACAACAGCACCAGATTCCAGAGCTATATTTGCTTATGAATACATTATAAGTTAGCTAAAAGCTCAAGTTCTCTATTTATGGAATCATTTTTACATGGACATTGTGTATGCATTAACAATTGCAGTCATTCATAACCCAGGCACTATATGCCTGAAGATGTATCCCAGTTTCAGTGTGGAAATAGAGGCATTAGAGCTAATGCATTAAATCACTTTCTGGTCTGAGTGCTCATTTTCTGAATGGCCAACATGCTTGCCAGGAAGATCTAATGCCCCAAGAACTGAAGGCTTTTTTTCTTCTTTTTTCTTCTGCATAAACATATGTACTAAATTCTAGTAACCTATGCTTGAGTTTTATTAAATCTTTTTTCTTTTTGGCTTTTTTAAAGCCAGTTTTATTAATTATCAGAAGACTACACAGGTCAAATTTCTTGCAACCTGTCTTTTCAGAGTAATTATGAACCTACTTCTTAGGCTAGAAGCACTGTGTCAAAACCATATGCACATAAACTGAACTGATAACCTGTAAGTTCTTTGGGACAGGAATTAAGTGTTAAATGAGTCATAATAGGTGGATACAAATCAGAGAAGGAATGGAAAGAAAAAAACTTCTGTGAGCAGGTCCTTTGAAAGTCTGTGGACAGTTTCAGAGTCAAAACTTAGGAAATAAACTTGTGTTGCCCAAACATGCCTCCAGAAAACAAAGAAGAAAATGACCTGATTCAAAACTTTTTCACTCCATGAATTATTCTCTTGCAAGGGCATAGCATGCTTCTTGATCATATAGTCCAACTCCCTCAGACATGCAGTTTTGTGCATAACTTCAGTGTGCCTCTCAGTCTTGTATGGTCTGTGGCCATACTATCCTCCAAACTATGCCCAGACATGGGACTGAGCCAAACCTACATCCATGACCATGTTAAAGCTTGTATGGTCTGACAGACTATGTACTAGTGCTTGGTTCTTTAAACAGATGTCACTGATGAGAACAGTTGAGCTGAAGCGAGTTGAATACCAGAAGAGCAAAGATTTCAGAATCAGTCAGCAGAAGTTGTTCTGAGAAGTAATCTGAGGAACAGTGTCCTCAGAGATGATGGTCACATCAGCAAGAACAGCAGAACTAAACAGGACTAAGATGGTGTCGTGCTTCTAGCAGAATCTTATAGTTGCGGAGCAAGCATTTGGCACTTTCCTCAGTATCTCACTTGTATCATGGCTATATTTGCACTGCAACACAGAAAGAGAAAATGTGACCTAGCACATCAAACCCTTAAAAAAAATGTAGAACCTTACTTGTGGGCTGGATCAAGCAGCAGGTGGCTGAACATGGTAAATAAGTGGACACAACTTTTCAACAGTGAGGCTCTCATTTCTGGATTTCTGAGAGCAGCAGAGAAGAGTGGGTGGTGTAAAGGCTGTGGAAAGATAGTGACTTTGATTCAGTGTGTTACAATTATGTTTTTATATAAATACAGTAGTGAAAGCCTGTAGTGGAGTTTTGGTGGCATTAAAGCAGTCCAGAACTGTGAGGGCTGGAGGATACCACCCACTCAGAGGGAACACAATACAGAACTGCATTCCACATGAATGCAGCAGAGCACTGGTCAGGGTCCACTGCTGGCACAGGCACAGCTTCTTGTATTTACGTCAGGGATGGGACTATTCACCAGCACATCTCAGTGCTTATAGGGACAAGGAATTATATGGGAAATGAAAGCACAGATACTCTGGACTGAGGTGAATGGGATGAGGTTCAACAAGGCCAAGTCCCGGGTCCTTCACTTTGGCCACAACAACACCATGTAGCTTGGGGCTGAGTGGCTGGATGACTGTGAGGAAGAAAGGGACCTGGGGGTGCTGGTTGATGCTCGGCTGAACATGAGCTGACAGTGTGCCCAGGTGGCCAAGAGGGCCAACGGCATCCTGGCCTGCATTAGAAATAGTGTGGCCAGCAGGAGCATGGAGGCCATCATCCCCTGTATTCAGCACTGGTGAGGCCGCACCTCGAGTACTGCGTTCAGTTTTGGGCCACTCACTGCAAGAACAGCACTGAGGCCCTGGAGTGTGTCCAGAGAAGGGCAACAAAACTGGTGAGGGGTCTGGAGCACAGGGCTTGTGAGGAGCGGCTGAGAGAGCTGGGATTGTTCAGTTTGGAGAAGAGGAGGCTCAGGGGAGACCGCATTGCACTCTACAACTTCCTGAAGGGAGGCTGTTGTGAAGAGGGGTTTGCCTCTTCTTCCAGGCAGCAAACAGGACCTGAGGAAATGGCTGCAAGTTGTGGCACAGGAAGTTTAGGTTGGACATGAGGAAGAACTTCTTCTCTCAGAGAGTGGTCAGGCACTGGAATGGCTGCCCAGGGAGGTGGTGGAGTCACCGTCCCTGGCAGTGTTCAAGAGGCGTCTGGATGAAGTGCTACAAGATATGGTTTAGTGCTTGTTGTAGCAATGGTAGTGGGAGGACGGTTGGATTAGATGACCTTGTAGGTCCCTACCAACCTTGTAATTCTATGATTCTATGAGTCTATGATTTTTGACCCAGTTGCATATTGTTTTATTTTGGGGAATAAGCAAACACCCATATGTGTTGTGTGCCGGCAGAAACTGCCTTCACTGAATTTTTGTTCTAAAGCAGAGATGAAATTGTTCATGTAGCTCTGTAACTGGAAATAGAATTTCCAGTTACAGGAATTCCAGCAAACAGGAATTTGAGCATGTGAGAGTGCATCAGTCTCATCATCCAGCAGTTCTTGTGGTTTGCACAAGGATTAGCAAACACAGTTGGAACGGGAGAAAGAACTGCTGAAGAAAAACCTTGCAAAGAATTACAAGTAGGTGAGGGATGAGGGGAGACTGCAAGGAGATTGTTTCACAGTATGACTGGAAAGTTAACAGAAAATGGAAGACTTAATTGCTGATTGCTCAACAAGGAACTCTCCCCAGGCTTCTGCTGTGCTACATGGTGGGGACCAGAACATGTAGGCACATGAAAAACACCTTGAAAAAACTAGTTTTCAAGCCTAAATCTGGCAGGCTCTCCTCCAGCTCATTTATGAACTTTGATCCTTCCTTATGCATGTTCTATGCCCTCTTTTTTTTTTCCTGTGTTTTACTGTTTCCTGATCATTTGTTTGACACTTAGCTCCATCCCCTCCTACTTGCTATGAGAGATCCCACTATCTGGTAGTTTTAGCAGTGCACATCCACTTCCCTATTTAGTTAGCTGCACCATAAGCTATCTCTGTTCTTGTCACTGCAAGTTTGAAACAATGACTTTAAGGGAACCAACAAGGAGACACCCCCTCACAGAAAGGGGCAGCCGTGTGACCGACCTGTCCTCATCTCCTAGTTCGGCCTTTGGTACAGAGCGTTCTGGGCCTGAGGGCACAGCCGAACGGAGAGAGAACACAGCTGTAAGTGACGATGCAGAGGAGGCTCCCCGCCCGCCCGCTCGCTCACCGCGCAGCCTCCGGGGGGGCGAACGGGCACCGCCGCCCTCGGGCCGTTTGCGGCTGGCTTCCACGCCTCCTTCCATTGCTTCGATCGGCGGAACAACGGCGGTCCGCCCCCGTGTCACACCACCACCATCAGGCCGGGAGGCGGGTCCGCCCCACCGCCCGATGTGGGCAGGGCCGTCCCGGGCAGCCCTTCACACCGCCCCGCCGCGGTCCCTCCTCCGGGGCGGTGCCGCCGGGCTGCGTCGCCGTGGCGGCGGCGGGCGGCGCGCACAAAGGCGGTGGCGGCTGCGGGGAACGGAGCGGAGCGGCCCGAGGCAGCCTGGGTCCGGCGGTTGCTGCCGGGTTTGCGGCGGAGGTGGGAGCCGAGAGCCGGGGCTCGGGGCCGTGCGTGTGGGAAGGGAGGCCGCATGACCCGCAGGTGCCTCCGGCCTGGGTGGGATGCCCGGGACATCCCACGGTTCCGGCGGGCAGCTCCTTTTCCTTGCTGAGCGCTCTGATTCGCCGCCGTTTGGCAGGCGCTGCTCGGAGGTGGCACGATGTGCGCGTCACAGGCAGGGCCTGGCCGGCACGGTGCCGGCAGTGTGCGTACAGCTCAACTTGGCTGTCGGGAGTCTCTGTTCTGTGATTATCCTCTGGTTTGGTTTGCGGTCTGGGGTGTTTTGTTTGTTTTGTTTTCTCGGTGGTTTTATCTGTGTCTGTGCTGTCTCAGACAGCAACTACTGGCAAATGTTTAGTGTCTGTGGGTAAGGTTTTGCTGTCATTGTCTTGTCACTTAGAAGCCAGATGCTCTTGTTACAGTGAACAGAGCCTGTTGCCATGAAAGGAACTGGAGGAGAAGTGAGGAGATGATAGGGTAGAGGTTCAATAATGTGATGGTTTTAGGTATAAAGACACAAAAATAGCTTCTGATGGTTTTAGATACTTTCTGGTAGCTTGTGTCACCTGTCAGCATCTGCTTACCTGGCTCAGTGTGGTCTGGTTGTGAGGGAGCTGGGCAAGTTTCAGTTATAGCCCTTTTCCATACCTATAGATGTGCAGGTGTATGTGTTTGTTTATCTGTTGAGCACTCGTACGCTCAGCAATCATTAAAAAAATTTGGAATGCAGTAAATGCTTACTTTAAGCTCTGACAGCAGGGCAGTATAGTCAGAAAGAAAACTTTTTTTTGAGTCCCACTGAAAGAGAGAATGCTAGTCATGTGAGGAGTCAGCAAGGAATAGAGCTACAGCTGTGCCTCCTCTCTCATTTGTGTTCCTGCTCTGACATTGGAACAGTAGCCCAGGGCAGCACAGGACGTGATCTTCCATAATATTCACCACCTGATTCAAAAGCTCTTGGTTTCAAACATTGGTCTGTAGTTTCAATTTGTTGTGAAGTTTGATCGTATTTGTGCAGTACCAATTCAAGTGGGTGTCAATTTGTATGGCTTTAGTGGTCCCCAACAGGCAAGCTGGGGATGTGCATTTGGGAGGCTGGTGTGGGACTACAGTTGTTGACTTAAACTGATCATGAGATAGTTCACTTGGGCTCAGGCACGCTGGCTATGGGACGAGAAGCCAGCCTTGTCCTCCTTCTGTTTGAATGCCAGGATTCAGTACAGGCGTGTTTGTAGTCTTCAGATTGAATCTGTGATTTCAGGTGCTCTCAATGAAATATGCTATTATTTATGGGAACTTGCTCAAGTATATGAGAAACGTGGTATTGCAAATGGGAGAGATTGTGGTAGAATCTCAGCAATAACAAGTAGGACAGTCATCAGATAGTCAAAGGCTGTATCTGTGAATAAGCAGGTTCTGGGGATGACTTGCAGCTTGGGGGATAACTTTGACACTTGATCTGTTTGACTTCTTGGACATTATAAGAAGTCACAGCTCTTGGCTAACTCCAAATGGGAGTCAAATTGTCTAATAGAATTAAGCCCAGAATAATCCCAACCTTAAAGTATTTCTGCTGGCAGGAAGCAGAATGCTCTTACTCTGGTGTCAAGCCAGCCACATACAGCATGTTCTGTTCTAGTTCGGGAAGAGCCAAGTGTCTTGCACCTGTTCCCAGCTGACCAGAAGCATTGTCAAATCACCTGCAGGAATATGGTCTGTCTCATACTGCTGTGACTGTGGTGAGATCTGGAAAAACTGTGCATAATCAGGTTTGGTCTAGAGTCTGTCATACTATTTGTGAAACAACCAGAATTGCACTGTTCAGCAGACTGCACCCCCACAACTTGTCCATATCAGAAATGTGGCTGCTCATGGCTTCCTTCTAGCTTGTGTGTCCAGGTTCCCTTTCCTAGATGGAGGGGGAGGGGAGGAGGGAAAGGGGGAGGAAATAAGTATTGTTTAGCAAGATTTGTCTGTATCTTGTTACCATATGATGTAGCCACATGTAACAGACCTCACTTGACATTAGTGGGAGTTAAATCACACTCTATATCTCAACCTTAGTAACTTGGACAAGATGACATATGGATCTTGTTGCAAAATATGGACCTAAACTGAGACTTGCTACAAACCCACACGGTGCCTGCACAGTGGGGTTCATAGCCAAGACCCTGGGTTGGATTGATGTAGAAGCCAGCAAGTAATGAAGAAAAAGGTTTTCAAAAGCTATTAATGATTTTCGGAGTCTAACTAGAAATGTGGTGGAACTTAGGAGGTTTGGATGGGGTGGTGACTCAGCATTAATGACTTTGCAAGATGTTAATCATTTACTAATAGATAGAAATACCACTTCTAAATGAGTAGAATATTAGTTTTCATGAGCTTTAGTAGTTAGGAAGTCACTGCTAGGGCAGTTACTCTATAGATGTGAAGGGTTTATTTTAATTTTGTGGGGAAAAAAAAATAATAAAAATCCCTCCAGAGAATCTTACTGGAATAATATTGTTATCAACGTTTTTAGAATATAAACTCTGATACAATTCTGAAGAATTCTATTAATTGCTGTAGAGGAGGTTGGTGTTCAATACTGCAAACAAAACTGAGTTGTTTCAGAGTCAAGAAAAGAAATGTTTGGCACATAATGAAATGATAGAAGTCATTACTTACCTAGGAGTCTCTTAAGTGTTGCCGATTGCTCTGCTATGTGTGATTGATTCCCTTGGAGGAGCCAAAGTTTGATCCCCAGCTGTGATCCAGTCTCTCTCAAGCTTTGCATCTTCATAACAAAAGCCAAGAGTAGATCAAGGAACCATGTAGACCAGGCTTGGGAAGTTGTCATAGTGTGGGCATGAGCTGCAGTGCTGCGGTGATTTATCTTAACTGAATGCTGGCTCCCTTTCACCACTTCGAAGCTATAAGGAAAATTTATTGGGAAAGTTAGGGTCTCATCATGACATAAGGTTTTAAATCCATAATGAAAAGGTGTGTCTGTAATGTGGTATGTTCCTTTGTGCTGCGGATTTTGTTTGTGTTACATTTAGCATTGCTGCACATCTTCTTTGTGCAACTGCAAAAAATTCTGCAGTTTGTGGAACTGCAGAACTCTGGAGAAAGTGTTGAAAGGGACCTAAATGTTTTACTCATGCTAACACATAAAAGGATGCCAAAGGCCATTCTTGGCAGACAGACCAGCTAGCTTAGTCTGCTTGCATCTGTGCATTAAAGCTCTCTTAACTTTTAAGGAAGGTGACTACATCTAAACTGCTCTTTGGGAGTCATCTCTTGTTTGTCTGAACTGCTGCTGCTACTGATGGGCCAGCTACCCAAGAATTGCTTGGGAGAGTGCTTGTGTGCCAAAAATATACCAGGTTTTTGTAGTTTGAATAGATTCAGTCTAAGCAATCAAACGATGAGATCTGTGATGTGATTTTACTTACTAGGACATGAGCACAGTGACGGTGTCTTTAATTGTGATAACTTTCAGTGTTTTATTGTGTAGTGTCCAGAAAAGAAAGGTGGAATGGTATGGGGGAAAAGCTGGGTTGCAAAGAAGGGGCCGGGAAGGGTGCAATTACCAGCTTTCTCAATGTGTGTGTACAGCTTGGTGTACCTGTACAAAAGAAGCAGATGACTCAGGTGGTGGTGCTTTTGAACTAGATTGGTCATCCAGTAGAGTTGGAGCTTCAGGAAGGACTGAAGATGATATTGTTAAGGCTACTCTTTGTAAAGTTACATACTTAAGTAATAATGTAGCACCCAATGCTTTATTTTTTACGTATTTTCCACAAAACAATAACATCTGAAAAATGATGGCTGTCTTAATAAAAAAAAAATTGGAGTTATTCCCTCAGCAGGGGATGCTAGTTAGTTTGACATGAAAAATGATGCTAGAAAATACTTTTAATTTCATAATGGATGAATCATTTGGGTCTGTGGAGTGTTTCAGACCATTTGAGAATAATGGCAGAAGCATTACAGGCTGCTCTCACTTGCTGAAAGCTTTGATCGAAAGGATTTTGAACTTTCCCAGCAGCGAAAAATAGTTTATGCTCTGTCTACTAGCTTGCTTCCACAGTATGAAAACAAGTTTTGCTAAATCCAGTGTGATTAACAACCAGGCAGTGGGTTTAACCCATGACATAAACCTTGTGCTTATTGCTGAAGTCACTGCTGCCTGGTTAGTGTGTGAAAGATGTCTTGGAGATGCCAGAGTGAATGTTAAACCAAAACCACAGGCAGCCTCTCTGGGGTTTGAGGAATGTTGGTTTCCTGGAGTGCTGACACAGTATTGCCTGACTGTAGGTTGTCCAATCAATTTCAGCTTTGGTGGGTCTGTGCAAAAGCTAGGAAAGAAGGGCCCATATTTTGAGTCTGAGTCCCATTTCTGAACTATCCCCCTACTAGAACTCCCTTTTGCTCTCTATGTTGGAAATATGAAACCATTTTTGTGTGATTCCCATAGGATTAATCTGTCATCCTCTTTTAATTCTGCAGTGATTTTACAAGCATGGGCCAGGTTCAGCCCAGTCTGGACTTAATGTCTGGCACTAGTGAACTATTTGAATGTGGCTTTTTTTTTTTTTTTTTTGTAGGGATAAGAGGCTTGCACTGTATGGAAGCAAGCTGTGCTGTTCCACTTGGTCACAGAGCTTGAGGATAGCGTCTCACTTTTAATTCACCAGCATAAAAATAATCTGTGCCCTAAGACAGGGCAGGCAGCGTGGTTGGATCTGTCATGAACGAGAGCATTTCCATAATTCTCCTTTGAGGAGCTGAGGAGATCTGCTGATGTAACCTGTTAAGAGGATGTGAGTTCTCTTTGTTTGGATTGGTTACCCGTAACCCTCCAAAAAAGCAGGTGTATATCGAGTCCCAGCAAGTACTCCTTCTCCAAGAAAAGGAAGTCACATCTGTGTTGCACCTAGAAATTTTGTTGCTTATGCAGGCCAGGCGTCAACTGGTGTCAAATAAACCATGTAATTTGGAATCTAAATGTGGCCAGCTTTAAGTTTAATGCTAGCACAACAAGAAATAAATTTCTTATTTAGGTTAGACAAATCCTTCATAGAAACTGGAAGTATTTTTCCAAAGCAGAGATAACTAAAAAAAAATCTACTAACAGTAACAGTGTGTGTGTAGTGCTGGCTTCTTGGAGAGTTCACATGCGAGCTATGAAGATAATTAGGGGGTTAAAGTTTACGACTTGCAGGGAGAGTCTTGGAAAGTTAATTCTGCTCAATCTTTAGGGCAGTCAGCAACCTGCTGGGAATACCATGGAAGCAGGATTTGTTCAGAGGTGCAGAGTGATAAAACGGGGCAAAGGGCACAAGGCTGTGGGAAATTCTAGTTAGATACTGGGTAGAAAATCATCGCTATGAGGATGTGGTAACAGATGCTTGGTAAGGCTGTGAAATCTCCATCCTTGAAGGCAGTGAGAGCTCCATTGGGATTCTGGGCCGAGCTGCCCCTCCTTTAAGGAGGGCTGTGGTACATGGGACTCTAGAAGCCCTTTTCTAATCTGTTGTTCCAACAATTATGACACAACACAAGGTGCATCATGAGTTTAAAGTTCTCAGTGCAACAGCTCTCTGCTGGATTTACATTTAGGAAAAGTATGTTACTAATACACTTGCTGTAGGAGCCCAGGATGCTGCTGCCAGTTGGATACTGGAGCATTGAATATTATGACCTTTTGCTATCAAGTTTTCACATTTTGACTTATCAGTGGACTTATTACTTCCTAGGTGCCTGAGTGCAGATTTACGGATTTCAGCATTAACATTTTGTGTAGTGCCAAATACTTTGAAATAGACAGGTCAGTTTTCATGGCATTCTTTTAATAGTTGTTTTTTGGTTTGTTTGTTTGTTCTCTTCTAAGTATAAATCACTGTTAAAAATCAGAGTTATTTTTGAATCATTTCATACTTGCATCATTTTGTTGTTACCAAGAGAGCACAGCTGAAAGAAGCCTGTGTTGGAGCTGCTGCTTAATGCGTGCTATGCAGCTCAATGCAGTGACTGTCTCAGACTGAGTTTGATTCTGTTCTCATCAGCAGTGTGAGTTTTACTGTTGCCTGCCCTCTCTGTTGGTATCCAGGTGATGTGCAGCCCTGTAAGGGACATGTATGCCAGGCATTCTAAGTGTACGTACTGAGCCTACAAGAGCAGTCTTGAAATCACTATCTCAGGATCTGCAAGAGGTATTGGAAAAAACAAAGGAAATAACACAGTCCATGGAGTTTCTAGTGCTCTGGAGAGCATCTGCTTAAACTCATTCATATTTTGTGACCCCTTAAAGGACTTGTTGGATTTATGAGTGTCTTGTGTAGGGACTGCGTGTGATGAGAATATGTATTAAAAAGGGAGGAAACTATACTAATTGGGAGAGGAAGGGAAATAAAACCAAGCAGCCAACCACTTTAACCATCAACACGTGCCTCATTTTTTATAAACTTGCTTGTACTAAAAAGATATTCTAAAAGATTGGTAGAGTTGTATTTAGAAAGCACTCCAAAGTTCAGAAGCTCTGGAGTGCCGAAACATATTGCATTCTTTATGCACATGTGTCTTACAATATACTTCTAACAGCAGAAATCTCAGCTAAGTGGGAGAATAGTCTTTGTCTTTAATGCAGTGAAAAAGGAGATCTGCTTAGAATCATCCCTTGCCCTGCCCTTAAAAGCCTGTAGAAATACGAGAAAAATATATTCCATTTTTAGAGCACGATAAATGATAGGAGGGGATGTTTTATGCTGCAATAATGCTTTTCTCTTCAGCGATAAAGTAGAAACTCTTACGAGCTGCAGTCTGAAAGTCTGACTGTGGTTTTGAATGCAACTAATGTTACAAACTTTTGGAAGCTGTTATAATTCTGAGAGTTAAAAGGTTCTTTTGTTTTTGTTTTTTGATAACTCTCCACACCTGTGTCAGCTCTAAATAAAGTCGTTGAGAAATCCTGATTTCATGTGAAGTTATTAATTAATGAAACAAGAGAATAACCCTTGCTGGAATGTAAAATGTCTCGATCTCAAATGTCTTTACAATATAAAGCAGAGCTCTAAACCTAATCTGTTTTATCTGTTGCTTTTCAGGTCCAAACCATGAACTACGTTGGACAGTTAGCAGGGCAAGTGTTTGTAACCGTGAAGGAGCTCTACAAGGGACTAAACCCAGCCACGCTGTCGGGATGTATTGATGTAATTGTTGTACGTCAGCCGGATGGAAATCTTCAGTGTTCTCCTTTCCACGTCCGCTTTGGGAAAATGGGAGTTCTGCGTTCCAGGGAGAAAGTGGTAAGAATTGACACTTTGGATATTTTCTGTCTGTGATTTGACTCCAGTGGTATGAAATTTACTAGATACTCTGTATGTTAGACAAGATTTTCTTTGGACATTCTTTACAAAGTGCTCAAATTGAAGCAATTTTCACTTAATACAGTTATTACAGACTGCCACACTTCTAAGCATAATTTATAAGACGTTGACTGTAATAATAAAAAGGAACCATGAAATTTGTAGTGTTTATTTTTAATACAGCAGAACTTTGTGTTAATTTGGGCATATTCTCAATTTCATTAGTGACTACGTTGAAAGATGACTTTTTATACTATGTGCATTGGTATTTATAAAAAAAGGGATTTACAATGAAGTAATATTTTTGAGGTAAAGAATATTAAGACAAATTGAAGCTAGAAAAAGCAATGAGGACTTCAGATAAATGTAATCAAGCTGAACGGCCTGGCCATACAGTGTAGGATCAGAAGTTGCCAGTGACTAATGCATGACAGATTATTTTAGGAAATAATTCATAAGCACATATAGTTTGAGCTGAGAGCGTATCTGTAATTATTCAGCAGAAAAATTGAAATGTCATCATTCTTTAAGTCTTACCGAAATCAAAAAGGAATGCAAACAATTAAAATGGATAACAGTTCAAATTGTTCCTATGCCAAACACGTACAATTTCTGGAAATGTAAATGTAGGTTGTCCAAGTCTCCCTCCATAAATACAGTGAAAAAGAAGTTAGTGGCAAAAATGGTTATAAGCAAAGAGAGAAATGTTCCTGAGAAGAAATGGAAATGGTTGGTGCTGTACAGCTCTAAGATAAATGCATGGAAGAAATCAATATGTGGATCATGTTGAGAATAAAAAAACACTTTTGTTTTTGCTTCTCATAGTACTTAATTAATTTGAAAGACAGGATATTAGAAATTTGTAAGTGAAAGCACTTTCTGCACTCTGGAAAATTAGGCTGTGAATTAAAAGGGAGAAAAGATTTATGTGGCAAATGAAGCATCTAGAATTTCAATTAAAAAGATTCAGGGCTTTATGTAATGGCTATAAACATTCCTGGGGAGCTAGACAACAATGAGCTGAATAAGTTAGGGCAGCATCCTGAAAACTGATGGCCTTGTGAAGGGCAAGAAAATTCCCCTACCCCTTCACAAGTGTAGTGGAGTGGTTTTTTTTGTTAATGAGGAGGCTTCCTGTGCTGCACTGAGAAGTGTTTGTCCATTGACAAAAGGTAGGATAGCTGAACAGGAACTGTGTATCTAAAACAATGTTGTTTTAATTTTCAAAAATGTTACTGACTTCCAGGTTGACATAGAAATTAATGGAGAGGCTGTAGATTTGCACATGAAACTAGGAGACAATGGAGAAGCCTTTTTTGTGCAGGAGATGGATAACGATCAGGTAAGAATCAAAATTCCCGTTTGTTAAAACACAGTGCTTACTCTTCAAAGTCAATTCTGAATTTAGAGGTTTTGTTGAAAAATATATTTTTATCCATTCTGTAAGTTTGAAAGTTTCTGGATATTTTTCTGCTATTGGAACTCAGTACTGAACTTTTTCTTGATTGCTGAGGTTGGAAAGAACCTGAAGAAAATCATCACATAACTAAAAATTAGGGGCTTATATGCATTTCAGTGTGTGAACAGAAATAACATGTACACAGTTTATGTGATCCAAAGATGCGTACAGCAGAGGATGGTATTTTCACAGCTTCTTTTTTCTCTCAGAAATCTTGACTTTGAACACATATACTCAGCAGACTGCCAGCATAAAGTGCATGTGCCTTGTAAACTTTTGTGTGCAGAGTAATTGTGGTACTCGCCAAAGACATGATCCTGCAACTATAATTCATGTGAATTGTATTTAAATGAAAATTTCTGCTCTTGAACTGTGGAATTAAGTACTAGTCTATGTAAGTTACGGTCACACTTGTTTTGAGTAGTCCCTGTGTGAAGTAATCTATCAGTAAAGCCCTTAATTTTTGTTACTGTACGAAGTGGAATGAATTCTCAAATTCTTCTACAGAGGAATCTTGCTGAGCTTCCAGATATCAAATCATTGTTACTTTTGAGTGATGTCTTAAATTTTGTTGATTGTGTGTGGATTTTAGATCTATATTTATGACTGACAGAAGAACTAACTTTTTTGCATGGTTTGGATTTCTTTCTCAGGAAGTAATTCCTTATCATCTCTCTACGTCCCCCATTCTGTCTGAGGGAACTGTGTTAATGGAAGCTCAGCTGAAGAGGAACTCAATTGACAGGATAAGAAACCTGGACAACAGTGTATCCTCACAAGTACCACCCCAAGCTCATGGATCCCAGCCTGGTAATGAAACATCTCCAGTCTGTAGCTCTGTGAAAAAGAGAAGGAAAAAGAGGAGGAAGTCTACCCACAAATTAGACAGCTTAAAAAGAGAAGACATTGGAGACACATCAGAAGATGAAGACATGTTTCCTATAGAGATTAGCTCAGAGGAAGAAAAGGAACCATTGGACAATTCAAGGTATCACAGTGGAATGGAGATGTATAATGGAAACCTAATGCAGGGTTAATGTTCCATTCTGTACCTCTGACAGTAATTTTGAAGTTGGTACACATGGCTGGTAAACATTCTCTCTAAGAAACAGCTTTTGGCTAGAAAGCTATCAGAGTGCTACTATCAGGAATAATGAAAATGCCACTTAAAAAAAAAAAACAAAAAACAGTCTTTAGTCATGCTGTGGGCTAGGAAGGTGTGAATCAGATGACATGTCTCTGTCTTTTTACTTCAGGTTAAGTCAATTCTTCTTTGCAGTACGTGTTTTTCCCCCCTTTACTCCCACCCCAGCTGTTTGTAGTATGTAATGGTTGAGTAATAAAATGTTTTTTTTTTTTAATGTCATGTCTCTTCCTAGGATTCTTGTTCCGGATGTGTTTGTTGATGATGTATCTGATATAAAGGCACCTGCTGTGTCTACTTATTCTCAGTCCTCATCATACCCTCGTTCGGATGGGGAATGGTCACCTATTCAAAGGTAATTTTCTGATGGTACAGTCCTAGATAGTTCTCTTTTCATTAATTTCTTACATGCTAGTGCTATATGAAGTCTTACGAAAATTTTGACAACAAATGTGATCACTGTCAACTGCTAGATGAAATCACATACTGTAGAACAATTTCAGGTTAACTCTGCCCTTGATTCAACGAACACGTGCATACAAATTCAGGCCCACAAATTCTAAAGAATACTTATGTGCAAGCAGTGGTATTAACAGATGTGTGTACTTCAAAGAGGATATATGTGTTGTCAAAGCTGAATCTTTACCTGATGCACACACTTTCTAAGCACTTCAGTCAATGCAGAGATGTAAAACTTTAAGCACTTTGAGTATACTCAATAAGTATACTTTGATTATACTTATTTTTTTAAATGAATGTTCATGTCCATTCCTGGTATTTGGGAAATACCATCAGAAATTGATATCTTGTTGTCAGTTGCATTCATTAAAATAAGAATGAAGAGTGTGTGTGTTTATGTGGCTGTACACCACTTCAAGTGGGGTAGTATCAGTAAGACTTTATGGTATGTCTTAACGAACTGTCTCTGTGGGTGAGGAATGGAAGAAAGGAAAGCAAGGAAATGATTTTAGAGGCTTAATTTAGATGTTTTACATTGCATTCTATAATAAACTTTCTGCACTGACTGTATAGCTTACTGATATTAGCTGGTGATAGTATGTGTCAATACCCTGCCTCCTCAGTGGCTTTTTTTTTTTTTACTGTACGTTCTGTTTGTTTCTGGATTGCAATATTCTGTATTTCAAAAACTCTAGATGTAAATTCATCGTTTACATAGCTAATACACAAAGAGCTTATGTTAATCAGCACTAGTTGTGAATAATGACACTGTTTTATTTCTTTTTTCTTACCAACATGTTGTGTTGTCCAGTAAACCTATAGATTGCACAGGGCAATCCTCTCTTCTCACTGTTCCAGTAGATGGTGGCCTATCTAACTCTTGTCCTCATCAGTCTTCTCATTTTTCTCCTCCAGACAGGTAGAACAGTTGTTCTCCCACTTTTCTGTGCTATTCTTTAATGCTTTTAATGCATTAATATGCTCTTGGCGCATTAATTGCACGTGAACTTTGCTGTATTTATAACTGTACTCATTGCTAACCCAGACACTTTCATTAAAGTGACTTTGGAAATCACTTCCTCTCTTCTTTGTGAGTACTGGCTAGAGGTAAGTTGCCTTGAATCACACGTTGAATGAGGGTAGCTAATGTATCCATCAAATCAGGGCACTGAAGACCTAGTTTAAAGATAAGTTTATTAAGATGATACCCCCCAAAAAGGAGAAGGAACTTAGTGAAGTTCTGCAGTCCTCTGAAGACTGGCATTTCCATGTGTCTTTTTACAGTTAATATGTATTTAAATGGCATTTCTATCCATTGTTTCTCCTGAGGAGTTTACTTCTTCACCAGCGAAAGTGAAAGCAAAACACATCCTTTAAAACTCAGAAATACAAATTCTGCTTTTTTTTTTTTTTTTTTTTTTTTTTTTTTTTTTTTTTTTTTTTTTTTAAATGGAAGGAGCCAAATGTCAAAACAGAACCTCTTTTTCTCTTGTTGCTTGTTTTGAAATACTCTCTGCACATTGGATTGGAATGGGGTGCATCTTAGGAGGAAAGATGGCACAACAGATAGAGCCTAAAACTTGGGAGACCCACAGTTATGCCTTTGCTGTAGTGTGGGCATCCTCTGACCTTGGACTTCTTACAAATCTGAAAGTGGATACAGATATTTGTAGATGCCTTTGTGTTCAAGGTGTCTCAAGGTTCTGCAGCCAGGCACTTTCTTTCCAGTTAGTGGAGAGATGTTACAGCAACTAAGCAAAACCTTCTAAATTATGTGTCTGAATATGGTCTTGGTTCTCCTTTAGTGCTGGGGAAGCTTTGAGTAGTGAATCAGACTAAATTGCACGTTGCTTATCTCAACATAGATACCAAGCTAGATACCAAAGGTAGTATTAAAAACTGAAAATCTTAAGGGTTTCCCAGCTTGGAGATCTACTTTTTATAGCCTAAACAGCCATAACAACAGCTACTCTGTGTGAAATCCTGGGGTAGTCGGGGATGTTCTCCCCAGTATTTTCATGGGAAGGTAGAGCATGTGCACAAGTGGGCCTTGAACACATAATGTGCCCTGTATGGCTCCATCAAATTTGATCTGGAGTTTAGCTGTCCTGCAGTTGAGACTTGCAGCTAAAGTGCTGTAGTGACTGGTCTAGATAAGGCCCTCTCTGTCTACAACTCCTTTGCTCTGTATGAGATCAGAAATGCTACTGTGACCACTCAAAAGGAAGCTCAAATTCTGAACAGTTGTTCTGGAATGTAAATGAAGTACCTCCCTTTCCTTCTGCCTATCTTTTTGCAGTTTGTTTGACTTCAGTCAAGTCAGGACTTTTTTTGCAGATCACACTGCTGTTTTCTTGGGCTTTCCTTGCTTTCAGTAGGAAGTATTTCTTAGATAACTGTGGTTTCCTGCTATAGAGCTGCTAGCCACAGTCCAAGTTCCTAATTCTTTGACATCAGACTACATTCATTGCATGCACAGCTTGTATGAAGAAATCTATAGGTCTGGGACACCAGTATTTGGTGTTTATGGATTGGATATGTGGATTGGATAGATTGCCTAAATGATTGAGTTTGCCCTTATGCATTGCTGACGGGACTGGTAGCTCTAGTTTGATCTGCATTATCTTCAGCAATCTGTAGAAGGGGGTGGAAATTCAGCTGAGCTGCATCAGTGCCTGACTTGAGAACAGAAGAATTGTATGAAAGGCAAGGTATAGCTTTGCCTGAGTTACAAATGTCTTGATGGTGTAAGAAATAAAAATCCTTTGGAGTCTTTTATTTAGGGAATTGCTTCTAGATTACTATCGCTGAACTACAAATCCTATGTGATCTTGCAGTTCAGCTTTATTGACCTTCCTAGTGCGAGTATAACACTAAAACAAGGTTTAATTTCATATAGTATTTTCAGTCTCTTCTATTGTAACTAGCAATAGGACTAGAGGGAATGGACTCAAGTTGCATAGGGGAGATTCAGGTCTGACATTAGGAAATAATTCTCTGAAAGAATGGTCAGGTGCTGCATGGGCTGCTCAGGGAGGTGGTTGAATCACTCACTCTGGAGGTGTTCAAGGAATGTTTACATGTACTGAAGAACATGGTTTAGTGGAGTAAAAAAAAAAAAGTGGTTGTGAGCTTTATTAGCCTCCAGTATGATGTTACTTTGGTAGCAATATTTTGAGGGAAATAGCAGCTAAAATAGTCCTTGCACAGATAAAGGAGACAAATCTGGTGTCACATACGTGCAGGTAGAACTATGCAAACAGACAGTAAATAAGCAAGACTATAGTTTGCATAATTGCCTTCTGCACACATAAATTGCTGTTGCTGTTCCAGAAGGGTATTATGTGGGGAGAGAGTAGCTGCTGAGTGTTAAACAAGATAGTATGAAGTAAGAAGGATATTTCTCTCTAATAGAAAAACAGCTTTCACTGGAAGGTCTCTAACTCTAACTCTAAATGCTAATGTTTCTCGATGGCTTGGAAAATTCCAGTTTATATTCTAGATTATATAAAAGGTAAAAATGTTTTAGTATTCTTTTTGTAAACAAGACCATAGTTTATTCTCTTTACCTTATAGATGTGTTTACATTCTGATTTGATATCAAATCTTTTACACTGAGATGCCATTGTAACGGTAATTATGGTCTCGTCTGGTATTGTGTTAGTATTTATTCCATATAAAATGGGTATTGTACTTGTGTTGAAAATTCAAGAGGTGATGTGTGCTCTGTTTTAGGAGAGTGGGTAGTAGCCTTTTGCATCAGGAGCTTTCTCAGAGCAGAACTCAGTGTTAACGTATGCTGTTTCAAGCACCTACACATGAATGTCTGGGAATAAATGTCACGGTTCTTCTTCACTTAATTGTGTGTGTAAGAAAACTGTGTTTTCAGAGAAAATTCTGGGAAATGCAAGGCCCCTCTGCTCCACTCCTTGGTCTGTATTCTCACTGCAAAATGCAGTTGCTAGCCCAAACTGAATTAATGCCTGTATTCTCTTCAGTTGTCTGGCTGAGTAAGGTGGGAGTTTGATCTGAATACACCCCAAAGCCTGCCTGGACAGAAGGCTTTTTTGAAGTAGAATAGGTGTTTTGAAAGTTAAAATGTTTATAATGCACTGATTTGTGTGGTGATAATGCTTCCCTGAAGTTAGATTTTTGGAGCATAAAGTTGCAATAGGATCACTGTTGGTAAAGACTTTCTTAAGTGTCCAGATTCCTAACATGCAAATTTTCAGTGGGCCCTAGATGCATATTGCCAGTTCTAGAAATTTGCTAGTGGGCTAGTGAAAGATATTGAAAATGCCACCAGGCATTTCTTAAATCCTCGGAGCTTGAAATTGCCTTTTACAACGTATTTCATTAATTCCTTCATGTGTCAGATGGTACTTTATGGACTAATGAGTATTTGGTCCTTTTATAAACTCTATAATTTAATCATTTGTAGCTGAAGAGTGTTCATGTTTCCATATTCAAGATATGTCCCAGTACAGCAGATTTAAAAACAAGCAATAATGCAGATAAAGTTGATAATATTCAGGACTGAAGTTCACAGGTCTTTCAAAGCTGTTTTGTGTAAGTGCATAGTAGTTATTTGCCTGTAACCAGTGAGTTCCTCACCATGCTCTACAAAACTGTCCTGTTTTGGAAGAGCAAAGCTATTTTGGATATTCATTTGGATTCAGTTTATTTAGAAGAAAGTTTTAAAAAAAAAAAAAAAAAAAAAAAAAAAAAAAAAAAACATAAAGAACTTGGACCAATGTAGAAAGCTTTTTAACAGTAAAGATAACTCAGCTTTGAACCCTTGATCTATGAATGATGTGGATTATTATTTTTTTTTCTTGTGGTTTGTGAATCAAGATGGAATGAATATACCAATGACTTCTCAAACAGCCATAAATTCTGTGGCTCAAAAAATAATGGGCTTCAGAGATTTTTGGGGAAATTCTAGGAGTTGCATCACGCAGAAAGGCAGAGTAGATAATTACGATTTTTCCTTTTACCCTTGAAATCAGTGCATCATTTATTAAGGACTAAATTGACTTCACTTTGTTGACTTCAGATTAAAAATATGCTGCAAAACTGATAATCTCCTGATAAATAAATGATTTTATATTCCAATACAGCAAAACAAAAAGTTAAATATTTTTCTGCTGGGATCACTCAACTTCTTTGTGTACTACTCCTGCTGTTTTCCCTATAAATATGTATATGGGGATGGAATTGAACAAGTCAGTAAAAAGTAATAAACTGAATACCTTTAGGTTAATTACTTAGTCAGGGTAAGGTGTCTTGTTGATCCGAGTGAATCACTTCTATACTTCATGTCCATTGTAACAATACTAATATCTCTTCATCTACTGCTTCTGGTGCCATCCCCATTCCAAATTCTTTTTTTTTTTTTACATAGGAAAAAGAATCTTCTGAAATATTCAGGTCCTGTGCTCATCTCATCTTTTTCATCTTCTTGAAGTCTGCTTCTGTGATGGCAGTTACTAAAAGATGGCAGATTATGAGACCACTGTGTGCTAGTATTAAGAAGATCCTGAACTGTTTGAAATGTTTTTCCTTGCTTTCATACTGTCTCAGTTGGCTGATAATAATCATAAAACTTCCAACACTTTGGACTGGTGCATGTCAATTTGTAATGTGCTTACTGTGTCACGGTTATTTTTGGTTTTGTAGTGTTTCTGTAGTAAGTACTACTTCTTTTCTTGTTTATTTTTCTTCAGTCCGTCAGGCTCACGTCCTCCTACTCCTCAAAGTGATTCAGAATTAGTCAGTAAATCTACAGACAGGAGTGGACTAAAGAATCCACACATGCACTGGGCCTGGGGAGAGCTACCACAGGCTACGAAGGTATGTGGTTTAATCAGTTTAATTCCTTGCTGGCATCTGTTGTGCTTTGATTGGGCAAATGTGCTTACTTTATTGCAGGCTCCTGAAGGGAGAAGAGATCCCATTTTCACATGAAATTGTAAGGTTTCATGTAAGAAAATTGCGTTTTGTTCCTAAAGAGCCTTAGATGCAAAGTAGGTGCTTGGTGTTAGCAGTTTGATTCACCAAAAATGAAAGTGGCTGTTTGAGTGTATATATATCCAGAAACACCTGCAATTGTCAACAAATCTTCACATGCCCAGATGTGCAGCTTTCTTGGATGTCCTGACTTGACTGGCTTGATGCCTGTGTCCAGCCTGAGGCCATCTGGCTTTTCTGAGAGCTCTGCTAGATGGCAGGATCTGTGGTGTGCCAGCAGCATTGTCTGCCAAGCCATATGCAGCTGAGTGTGCTGCTGGTCAGGTGTGTCTATCTCCTTATGGGAGCTGCTGAGTCAGAGCATTCATTCAGGACAAAAGATTGAAGACTTGTACCTGCCTGTGGGTGAGAGAAACAAAGATGATAGAATCGTTAAGATTGGAGCAGATCTTAAGGTCATCTAGTCCTGTTGTAGTACTTAGAGACAGGTTTGGTGGACATCTACCCTTTCCTTAAAAGCTTCCAGAGATGGTGACTCCACAACTTCCCTGAGCAGCCTGTTCTAATACCTCATGACTCTTTCTGGGAAGAAATTTATTCCTAATATCAATCTGAACCTCCCCTTATGCAACTTGAGGCCTTTCTCTCTTGTCCTATTGCTAGTTACAAGGACATGTTGCAGCTACGGGGGCACAGAGTATGCAGCTTTTGCTTCTTTCTGCTGAAGGCTGGCTTTTCTGCAGGGAGGACTGTAGGAAGCGATGGGACAGGAGCAGAATAAAGGGACAACCCAGGCTATGCAGGCCAGCAAAGTAGGCCTTGCAGATCTTATTCTTAGAGACTCTTCCCTTTGCAATCCCTATCTGTGTCGCTAACCAAGCTATTGTGAATTTATCTGGCCATGTCTGAAGTGGGAGTTATGCTTTGGATGCTCTTCATCACCTTGTAAATGTTTGCTTGCTCTGACACGAAGGTTACAGTAGCCGTACAGCTGCTGTTGTAGTGCAGCTCTCTCTGTAAGAAGGCCTCATGTCTTGCACTCTGGGGAGATCTAGAATTGTGCCTATAGATTGCTGAAAAATCTTAACCTGGAGTATTGATAAGTTACAGCAAGCCACATCTTTTTCCCTGGGAGCATCCTGATTGTATGAGAACTCTAGTTAACAATGTTTGTCAGGGTTACTTTCTAAGGTAAAGCTGCAGTTTGTGCTGAAAGAGAGGAGGTCAGGTGGGAGCTGTGATGTGCTCTCACACAGGTGTGTGGGAAATGAGGACTGCAGAACCCACTGTAGAACAAAATTTTCCTGGACCCAAGATGCAGCTGCATTATATTATATTTGTGTGTGTGTGTATGTATATATAATGTGTGTGTGTGTGTGTGTGTGTATATATATATATATATATATATATATAATATAATGTGTATACATACACATTATATATAAAACATACTTACAAGCAAGTAGTGCAGTAAAAGGCTATTGTATTTTGAAGCATCAAACTCAGTTATTTATGGCTTGCTCACCTTGAGAATCTGATCTTGTGTTGTACAGGTGAAACTATTGCATTTTTTTAAGAGCTTTTCTGTATATCAGTCTGTTGTTTTTTTTTTTGTCTTTTCCTTACAGGCGAGTTCTTTGATCAAAGCTAAGGAACCCAACACGATAGATGTAGATCCTTCTGAAAGCACTCACTTTCGGGTCATCCAGAGTGCTCCTATAGAGGAGTTTAACGGTGTGTCTCCTCTACCTGCCCTTGGACAGACAGATGCAGCAACTGCTGATGAAACTGAGCCTTTGCCAGCTGAGACAAATAAGCCAGAGACAGAATCTGCAGGAGCAGCTGTACTATCGTTGCCTGCCAATGAGGATATAAAACAAGCTGCAGCTTGCTCAGCTCAGGCAGTTGGCAAGACGGATTCTCCTTCCAGAAAGAAAGGTAAAACTTGATTCTTCATATTTATATGTATGATTTTGTTTTTTAAAGTTCATGGTGATAAAGCACTCCATTGCCATATAAATTGATCTGTGCCCTTAGGACACTTTCAGACTTGGAAAGGAATAAATTTTACAAAGAACACTCAAAACCTGAGTTGCTCACAGTATAGAAGGACAGAAGTTTTCATTTGTTGGGTATTTTTGGCAAGGCTGCAAAATTTGCTCCGAATTCATCAAATATGGTTGAATTCAGAGATCTTGTTTTTTGGCACATTCCCACTCTAGATCTGTTGATTCACTTGCTCTGACCACATTCAGAGTTATTGTGCATGGCTGGTACTTGTTGAGTCTCTCTGTTCTTGTACAGTGATGTAGCATGGATTTTTACACAAACAATAGATATAATCTAAATTGAGCAATTTTAGTTATGTATTCTTAGTATGCATCTTGTCTTGAATTTGTGAGATGTCTGCATTTCTGTTTCCTAACTTTTGGGATCTATACCTACTGTATTTTATTGCAAGTGTTAGTCTTCATGTAAAATATACTTGCTTACAAAATGTTACATTTTAGAGCTCTGATTATTTTATAATTATGAAAATTCTACATAAGCCTGCTTTGTGCAGGTGTTTTATCAGTAAGCATACAAGCTTATAGCAATTTTCACAAACTTTTTGATGTCTTTGTCTTTGAAGTCAAAAAAGCCCAAGTTAGTGACCAACGGTTTGCAATTCCCAGTGAATCCTCTGAATGAGGAAAGCTGCAGCATATCTCACAATTCTCCTCTGTTTTTCCATTTGTGTTCCAAGTGTGAGCAATGTATACAAGCAACTTGTTTTGAAATTTTAGGCAGTACTATTTTATGCAACTGCAGTTCACAGACTGTTACGACTTGTCTTCTTTCTCAATCCTAAAATGAATAGCTAAATAGCAATACCAATTCAGACTTCTTACTTAGAAGAGACTTGTTAATAGGCTTATTTCTACCATCCCTTACAGACAAACGAAGCCGGCATCTTGGTGCTGACGGTGTCTATTTAGATGACCTTACTGACATGGATCCAGAAGTTGCTGCGCTTTACTTCCCCAAAAAGTATAAGTTGTTTGCTTACATTTCTGCTGCTTGTGTAGCTTTCTTCCTTTTCCACTGAGATCAAATGGTTTGTGCCAACCAGATGAGGCTTCTTCTTCAAAAGAAAGTTTTATTTTCTTTCAGTCTTCACCACAGTTTGTGGAAATGTCGGGGCCTTTAGGTGGCTTGGTATTTGGGCCTAAGAGCTGTGCTCAAAATTGATGTTACATTTTGGTAAACCAAGCATCACATACTGATTGTGCATCATTACATAATGTACACTGATGTTTGTGTGTGTTACTCACATGCCCTGGGAGAACAGTTGGCCGTGGGATATATATATTCCCCGTGTCCTTGCTCATTACTGGTACCTTACTGTTACCAGCATAAAACTATTGCTCTTATATTGTTCTACTGTGGGTAATGACCTATAAACAATATGTTAGAAAATCATTTTTTAATGATGCATGGTAGACTTTCTTATAAAAGTATTTAATCCCAAACAAATTGGAACTTTTTTTCAGTCTTTATCGGAATCTCTTCACGTTTCACATCATCTTTGTCCATCACATTCTAGTCGTTTCACTAAAGTAGTTGAGCAACAATTAAAGTGGCTTCCATTTCTCTTTTTTTTTTTTTTTTTTTCTTGTTTGCTTAAAATCAGCTGTTGTTACATTAGTGTTTCAACAGAACAGAGAAAGATTAGTAACATGAAGGAGGAGGTTGGATTGCAAATTCCATTCTCAAATGCATTCCTATAAATCTGGAATGGAAAAGCAACTTGATGAGCCTGCGTTTCTTCATAATGATCTCATCTATATGCATTTGATTAAGAAATAATACATAACAGTATCCTCTTAAAATTTTCAATTCCTAATAGCTTGTATATGCTTATATGCATATTCAATATTCAAAACATTTATATACATATCTGACAAATGTACAAACTTTGTTTGGGAACAATTCTCCTAGTATAAATTTTGATTATAGCCATCTTAGTTTATCCTCTAAGCTTTTACTGTATATTATTTTTTCTTCTTGTAAATAAACTGTAATTATACATGGGTAGTTTAGGAAATTTAGTAGAGGCGATCTAATTCTTAAGGACAAGTGAGATCTGTGCTACTTTGTTTAAATTTATGGCAAAAGCCAGCAAATTTATTTCTCTTTATTCTTCAGCATGCATCTGATCTAAACAGTATGATGTTGAAGAGAGAGAATTTAGGAATGGATACGTGAAGAATGAATGTCTGATTTTTCTTTTTCAGTGGAGATAACATACAAAACAGAAACGCAAATGACACAGGGCCACGGTCTGCCACCCATTCTCCACAGTCTTTTGGGAGCTCAGGTGCTGACAGTGGTGTTGAAAGCACCTCAGATGGAACCAGAGATTTGCCCTCCATTGCCATTTCTCTCTGTGGAGGCCTCACGGACAACAAAGAGATAACCAAAGGTATAGATTGACCTGCGATACAGGCGTGTGTGCTCAACCAAGTCTGAGCGTCGTTTATCAGGGGAGCAGTGCCCTCCTGTGGCTGTATGTAGGAATATGTTTAGAAAACGCTTCCTGAAATGACAAATTTGCTAGATTCTTTTCGTAATTAGAAGGTCTTTATCATTTCACTATTTTTAACACCTTTTAGTAATCTAATGTATGCTATGTTTTTTAAAAATGTGTGTGTATTTCCTGATAATACCGATTTTATATCATAGCAGTGTGCGTGGTGCTTTTGTTACCTGGTATAATGTATAGCCAGGAAGTACTGTGCTGTCCATGCCAGGAATTAAAAAGATGGTCTGGTCTGTAGATGGCAACAGCTGCTGTGCCTTCCATTTCTTGTGTGACTCTTGAGAGAAATCATTTGAGAGTGTTTGGTTCTTTAAACTTTCAGCTGCATTCGATGAAGATAAACGGTTTAAAAAAAGCAAAATCTGCAAAAACATGGAGTCATAAACCCATGAGCCTGATGTTATGCTGATTACTGTTCAGAAGCTAGTTATTATGCATTTTGATTATATTGTAATTTGAGTTATGCTTGTTATTCAGATCACCTGTAAACCGTGGGGATTTTGTTGAAGGAGCTGCAGTAGTGGAAAAGGTGTTTATTCATAGGTGATTATTATTTTACTGTAAGCTGTACAAATGGTCATGTTTTTGCTTATGGGTTTATGTATGTTTAAGCCCACCAGGTCCTATTCCTAATTTGGACAAAGGGTCAGTAAAAGGCATGAGGAAATATTCCCTACTTTTCTTAGAAGCCTAATTTTCCTCTTCACAGTTCTATCCCTAGACTTTCTCTTAGCTTGTATTTTGAAGGGGAAAATGCCCAGCAGTACACAAAGAAACCTTCAGAATCTTCTGAGATTGAAATTTCTGAACGTCTTGCTTCAGTATTTCTACTGATCTCAGTACCCCAGTAATCAAGGGCAAGAACTGAGAGTGAAAGCAATGTTTTCTTTTAGACTGGCCCATCCCAGGGGTAATCTATAAAAGCGTGACTTGTTTGCTTTTTTCTTTTCCCCAACAGAAGAATTCTTAGAACATGCAGTAACATATCAGCAGTTTGTGGACAATCCTGCTATCATTGATGACCCCAACCTTGTGGTTAAGATTGGAAATAAGTAAGTATATTTCCATGGAGTAAGTAAGGAGAAATGATTCTTACTGTTGCAACTAAAGCTCTGCTGTGGTACTTTGTTGTGTTAGACCAACATCACTATAGCTGAAAAATAGGTTTTGAGCTTTTGTAGCATAGATTCATTTAGAAGGACTCAGCTTTCAAGTGAATTCAAGCTTTTACTTACAGTTCTCCTTGAGGCTGAAGAGGAGCTTCAGATCACCTGCCACAGCTAACTGACACAATCTGAATTTCAAGAAACTAGTATTAAAAACTAATAGTATTCATTCTCAATTGGTAGAGTAAAAATGAAGTAGGATGTGAACTTGCTAAGGCTTGCCTTGATCCAATTTGAATAATTAATATTTCCAGGATTGTGATGTTCTACTTGTAAACCCTCCATATGCAATAAGTTGTGTTTATAAAGCTGAATACTTTTGCTAATATGCCTCTAGAGAAGCATCATTCTTTCCGAATTTGTCAGAGTTCACCCACTGGGTATGAGACTTCTGTTTCTGGAGGGCTAAAGATATTATTTCATATATTTGTGTTGCTGAGCAGTGCAGTGCTATGGTCTATGTCTGATGCAGTTGTTTGGAGGGTATTTTAACTTTGCAGCCACTTCCAGCTAGCATTTTCTGTTTAGAGTATAAGAGAGATGATGGCTTTGTGTTGCAGTTAGAATTTAAACTACCCTTAGTTGTAGAAATTGCTCATATAAATCTGATACTTAGTGCATCCTTATGCAATAGCTTTTAATTGCATATGGGATTGAGTACGTGATGACCTTGTTTCCTCCATCAGGGAGGAGAGGCATTTATTTCTCCTCTGCCATATATCTGATTTTTTTTTTTTTTTTTTTTTTTTTTTTTTTTTTTGTAGTAACGTTTACCTGCCTACTGGTGATTTGGAAAGAGAGGACAATACTTCTCTAATCATAATACAGTCTATAACAGTAGTTGAGCTGTGTTCAGCACATCATAGTAAAAGTTTAACATCCTACAGACTCAAGTTCCTAACATTTGTGTAGTGATTTGATGCAAAACCAGTGAAAGCTGCCTGTTTAAAACAAACAAACAAACAAAAAAAAAACAAAAATAAAACCAGAAACGAAGCTCATTTGCTAATGAGGCATTAAGTACCTGTACTAAAGAATCTTCACAGGTTTAACCTACTATATGATAAATACTAAATTGTGTATTGGAAATTTGGGATTACAAAATAAAGTAATTGTCTTTCTTAAATGCTAGGTACTACAACTGGACAACAGCTGGTCCCCTTCTGCTGGCAATGCAGGCATTCCAGAAACCTTTGCCAAAGGTGAGATTGAATATGAAGGTTGGTCAGAGTGGAAGCTTTGATGTTTTGGTATTTATTAAGGCATATCGTTAACTAAGGCAGATAAAAGGGGTTGTGTTATAAAGGCGTGTGTTTTCACACTAAACCATTCCCTTAGTCTTACTTATTTAGCTCGTAGTATAAGCTAGATTTGGTCTGTGAATAGTTTTTACTTTCTTTGGTCTGTGAATAGTTTTTACTTTCTAAGCTAAGATAATTACAAGTATTTTGAACTTGATCTCTTTATCTTCTCCTGTTTTCCTGCATTAATACAGATTGTAAACATAAGTTAGATTGACTCACCTTAATGTTTACTGTATCTGAATGCTGATGACCTGCTTCATTTTATCTATGTACAGCATAAATTAGCAAATAAAAATTGAAGTCAAGGATTTTGACCTTACTTGAATGCAACTTAAGTACTGGACAGGGAAGGTCTACAGCTTGTTAGTTCTCAATTTCTCAGTTGGTTGGTCATAACCATCCCAGGTGACAGATAGCTATGACTGTGACAGCTGTATGGTTGTTTATATTAAACACACTGATGTACTTAGTCCGATTACATGTGACCTAGTGCCAGAGAGATGATCAGGACAGAAATACATGTTACTGTGACTATTTATAAAGGAGTAAGTGTCAACATTGGCACTAATTTGTAACCTAGTTGGCCATGGATTTAGCATCCTTTGTAAACTAAACTTTACTTCTGTCCCTTGCAGTTCTTCATGTATCTTTGTATTTAATCTATTTAATTCTTTTGCCAAAAGTTGAAGTAATACTCTACTACTATGTTCTTTCTGTCTTAGTGCCGCAACACCTATTGATACAGACAGACAATATAAAATCATAGAATATTGCTAAAAGGGAGGGGTGCATAAGGATCATTGAGTCCAGCTCCAAATTCAATACATTAAACCGATCCTAATAGTCCTAAACATCTGATAAATCAGGCTTGAATTTCAGAGCATCACAGAACTAGATATTTTTGTGTGTTACTGCAGATATTCCAGTTGTCATCAAAGCCATGATTCATCTCATTAGCACATATTGGTCTCCATTGGCAATACAGGTAGTTACCCTGAATCCTCCAGTGCAGGGTAACTACCTTTGTAATTCAATATTTAGATGCCTGGTCCTAATGTTTTGTCTTTGGCTGAGGAAGAATAAGCAGAAGCAATAGGTATGAAATACTTTTTCCATTAAGGGGAAATAGCAATTCCTTCAATGATTTTATGGTTACACCGTTATTCATATAGGTCATGTGAAATTCACTGTTGTCTCTTCTGTACGCTGGTATCTTTCTAGACGATTTTCATAGGGTGAAGAAGCTAATACTTATAGTTGGCACAGTCTGTGTGATTGGAAAGGCTTAGTAGTTCAGACTGTACTGCTGAAATCACAATTACTCGTTTATGCTACCAGTCATTCTACTGGTTTTCTTACTTACTTACAAGAATTTTGATTAGCTGTAATAATGCAACTAAGGTGTAATATTAAGATACTTCATCAAAACAGGCTTTAAGAAGTGATTGAAAGCTCAATTATTATTATTAAAAAAAAAACCTGACATTCTGCAAAATACACTTAAGTGCTTAACTGTAAGCAAGTATATTATCTAATTAAAAATCAATAGTACATCTGCTTGAGGTTGTCCATATGTTTGATAACATCTTTAAACTGTAGCCATTGTTCTCAACAACTGTTATTTTCTCAGTAGCTCCATCTGCAGTTTTCATTTTGTGTCTAAAAAAACTTTGCTCAACTTCATTCCTCTGTCACATCTTTTTTTTTTTTTTTTTTTTTTTTTTTTTTTTATCTTTTAACTAATCAACAGTGCAATTTTATTTTGATATTTCATTCACAGTAGAGGCTGTCACAAAACCTGTGGCTAAGCTATTCTAGGACATACTGAACATTGTAGCCACCTTTATTGTGGTGTTTCCCCTTCTGCTTTTTTTGCTCACTCTCGTGGTTGGATGAATTCAAGTCTTGTTATAAATCTCTCTGATCATAGTTACTGGAAGAAACTTTTTCTTCTACTAGGAATCCAGTATATACAGAATATTGAAATTAGCAAAGGTTTAAAAGAAAAAGTACAAAACTTAACGCTGTCATTCAAGTTCATAGTATCATGCTAACCTCATTTAAAACTACTAACTTCCTTGATTTTATCCTAGCTTATTATGAGTTATGTACTTCATAGTAATTCATAAATGAAAATGACCATCTTGCATGCTGTTTTTTTTTTTTTTTTTTTTTTTAAATACTATTTTCCATGACAACTCTTTCAGGAAGTGATCTTTTTTTACTCATTTGTTTGTTGTGCTTTTTTAAAATATAATTTGCACTAAGTAATGTAGAACACAAACAAACAAACCAGTAGCTTCTCCATTCTTGGCATTATACTAATACCTACTTATGTTTTTTTTCCTCCTTTGATTTTTGTCCTTTTCATTTTTTCTTTTAAAAATTCCATAAGTATTCATGTTTAAGTTACTTCAGAGCAGTGCTGGATACCATTAGATTTTGCTTTAGTAGAATTTATGGTCCGCAGACAGTATGTTTACTTTTATTCTGTTTATTATCAGTTAAAATTGTGCATTTGCACTCTTTCATTTACATATATCAGGTTGTCCTTTGTTTTGGTTTCTTTTTATGTTACCATCCATTTATCACAGGCCACTGTGGAATCTATAATGAGAGACAAGATGCCCAAAAAAGGTGGAAGATGGTGGTTTTCCTGGAGAGGGAGAAACAGCACTATTAAAGAGGTAAGTTGGAAAGGCCAGCTGCCTTCAAGTTCATCCCTCAGAACTTTGTTTCATACCCACTTTGGCTGAGTATTTGCACGCTAGAAGTTGTTTAAACAGCATCTGAAGTCTGACTTCAGAAAGCCTTCGATCAGACCCTACCTAAAATGTTTGCTTGCACTATTTTGGTTCTGCTTTTTTTTTTTTTTTTTTTTTTTTTTTTCTCCATTATATAGATGGGAGACAGTATTATTTAACAAAATTTGTGTCTGGGAGCCTAGATTTGAAGAGGTGTGCCACATGTTTTGCCTACCTTTCTACAGTTTTTGCTCACAGCTGAAGAACGGAGATTTTTATGATGAGAGTGCACAGTAAAGTTCAGTAAAAACTTAAGGTGGAAAACTTACATTACTTTTAAAGTCATCTTAAATTTCTTTTCTGAATATTAGAAGTTTGTGGTAACAGCCTTAAAGCCATGAATGAACATTAAAGCACAATGAAAAAGGCAAAATTTTATATGAAATATTGATCTCCTGTCTAGACGTGTTTAATCTTTAAAGTTGGCTAATAAAACCACTTCATATTCATTTATACTATTGAAGCATTAGTACTTGGGGGAGATATGTTTTATGGTTGTACCTCAATAGATGAACTCTTAGCTTTGCTTGAAATAACCACAGTACTGGTCTGTGGATATGAGCTTTAGAGACTGAGATTTTAGTTTCTGCAGCTTGAAATAGTTAGAATTTCTTCCTCAGTGGAAGTGTTTGCTTATCTATAAAGCTGTAAATGGACAAGGGGAAGTTTTATTCTTCTTTGTTTCTCACGAGTCATTCACTACTCAAAAGTCTTTCTTCTTCTGGGAAGGAATTGATAGAACTTAGCATCGACTCAGAGTAAAAATAATGTGGAATGTTTTATTGGATTAAAGATTTTAATAATTCAGTGGAAGGTAACTCTATTTTTCCAGATGGTTTTGGTTTTCAAGTGAAATCTGGCTATTTGTGATTAACTGAGTAATTTGATTCTGGAACTTCAAGAGAGCCAGCTATGGGAAATCTGAGTTTTGTATCTGTGCAAAACTAAATCTTAATTCTTCTTCTGAGTTTTATATTTACATTGCTTAATTATTTTGCACAGCCTTTATTCAAGAAATCCATGCAATTTTTCCCTCTTTAATCATGGATAAAGTAACAGGGAATGCATGGAAAAAAAAACTGTACTTGATCTTTGCATGTAACTTTTTTCTTCTTTAATCAGATTTCCATGAATTTGTATACTTTCTTGTATTTTTATAGGAAACAAAGGCAGAACAAGGTATGAGTGGGAGTAGACTTAAAGGAGAAGACTCTTCACAGATGAGCATGGCAAACAGGTACCCAAGAAGTTTGCTCTACCTGAAATGAGCAAGAATTATAATTTAAAAGTGAAATCAAGCTGTTTCTATATTTGAACCAAGAAGTACTGCACAAAGTAAATATTTAATGCAATGAAAAATAAGTACTGTGTGAAGTAAATATTTGATGCAGTGAATTATGAATTGTGTGTAAGTGCAGCTATCAAGGCTATAAGCCATGGCAAGGTTGCAGACCTTGCAAGTGTGCTTTGGCATTTTTAGCTTATGGTTTGGCTGGTAATTCTATGACACATATTCCAGCCCTTTGACAAAAAAAAAAAAAAAAAAAAAAAAAAAAAAAAAAAAAAAAAAAAAAAGCAAACAATAATTGAAGCAGTACTGCAAAACTATTTACATCTCTCTGGAGTTTTCAAGGCAGCATCGTAGATTATCCCAGGTTGTTTTTAGTTCACATGTGCTAAAATCCTGATTTATGGCTTGACACTTTAATTTCTTCCTGCGTATTTTAGGAAGTTCAGGAGCCTAACACTTGCCAGGCTTCTTTTCACATGCAATAGGTAGGAAAGATTCCTGGTTGTTTTTTTTTTTTTATTAGTTCTTTTAAGGATTGCAGAAATCTGTTCATTCTGATGTTCCAAATTAATCATACTGTATAGCTAGAATCTCTGCCTCATAAAGGCTCTGTATGATGAGTCTTAGTTTTCCCCAGAAACTGCTGAGGGGATGAGATAGCCAGGGGCAGCTCTCCTATCTTGTATCATTGCTGTGCATTCAGTTTGGACTGTAAAGACAGCTCATACGCGTTGTGCTTAGAGCTGAAGAGGGCCATAATCATACAGATTTAAACATGCTTTATACTCGCTATGTGAAACTCAAGGGTCACCACGGTTGGAAAAAAAATGGAGTAGCTGTAGTTCTTTAAGCAGTTGCATTCCAGGAGAATGGGATGTAGTTCTTGGTTTGCTTGTCTCTGTTCTCTGAGTTTGAGATCTAACAGAGGAATCAAAAAGACTGAGTTCCTTTTTTTGATAAGTAACATTTAGGTCTGATATCTTTTACGTGGTTGTTGAAAGATAGGCTTTAAAGTGGGGTTAGGATTTCAAGCAGACAGAATTCTGTAGTCAGTGCTCTTTAAGTTTTAACTGATCTTAAAAATCTGTCATTAAGAATTTATTGCTTACAAACAGAGCACAAGTAGGATGTTGAATAAAGCTTTTGAGATGTGACGTTACAAAGGATAATAAGATGGATTTTATAATGTTGTTAGTCATGACATATGCCATCTTGATGATAGGTCAAGACTTCCTGACAGCAAAGAACGTCCAGCTGTGATGGAAACAGACCCAGTAGCTTTAGTAGTTTCAGAGATTATATTTGCAGGATCTGAAGGGATATGTTATCTTCTCTAAGTGATAGTTTTGTGTATTGTAGAAAAACTTTGCCTCTGTCTAAATGAGCTCAATCGAGTGGGTCTTTTTTGTTTTTATTTTATCCTGAATGAGATAATCCTGCAGATCGTGGAAAAGAATAACCTGATAATTGCTTTCAGAAAAAGGAGTTTTTTGATGATAAAATTCTAATCACTTGGTGTCGTATCCCACCCATAATGGAGGGGAGAAGGGATGACCAGATTGCCAAATTCTTTTATTAACTGCTAAGTTAGGGAAAACGAACAAAAAAGCAAAACAAAATACCAGCACAGCAAACTTCTTTTTCTTGCACTGAGAAATGAGAATTTTCTGTAGTTTCAGTATTTTTTTAATATATTAAAGAAACAATATATATAAAAATGAATACTTACCACTGAGTTTTTTTGAGTCAACATAACATATTGTTATCTGTTAAATTTAAGTGATGAAAACTAGCATATAGACAAGTGAAGCACAGAATCATGAGGGTTGGAAGGGACCCCATGGGAATCCAAGTATTAATAATGGGGAACAAGCATGAATGAAAATTCAGCACTCCATTGATATATTTAAAAGCCCTGCTGTGAATGACCTCTTGTGAAACAGGATCAGAGAATCAATAACTTATTTGGTGACTCACTGTTAATGCATTTTTAATGGATACTGAGATGCATTTACGGACATGATAGCATCATTTTCTGTGTGCACTGTTCCAGAATAAAAGATGAATCTTCTTCGAGCGATGAAGACCCTAGAGCTGCCAAACAAAACCTTGGGTCATTACAAGCCAACTCGAGTCATCTCTCATTATTGTCTGGAATCAGTTACAAAAAAACACTTCGACTAACTTCTGACCAGCTTGTGAGTTGGTTTTACATCTTTGTACTGAAATGTCATTTCTAATGCAACGAGAACAATATTGTTATCCAGACTTGTAAGGTTTAATTATTTCTTTACTTCTTACATTTAATTCCATCTTTTTACAGTAACTTTAAAGCTATCTTTTCCTTTTTCTTCTCAGTATTATACATGAATGTTCCTTCAGCAAGTGCTGAGGTTCAGAGATTCGGAGCCCATTTAGACAAATACCAAAACTATTTCTGAAGTGTTTTGCATCTGAGTATACTGGAACAACATCCTTTCTGTGTTGTGTAAAGTTTGTGTCAACCCAGAGGTCTCTTTTCTGCCACCACCCTCCCGTTAATAAACAGACAGGCATTCTTATGTAAATACAGTTCTTTGTTAATAACTTTTGAAAGAGCTACTTGTGCACTCACTATGAAGCCTGGCTATTAATTTCTTGTCTTCCTCTGTGACAGAACACATTCTGACTAATGGTGACAAAACTGTTGCTGCTCTGTTTTGCACGTGCCAATTGGATTTTGGAAAAATGGGCTACTTTAGTGAAACATTTTTTATCATCTTTCCTACAGCCAATTAATTTTCTAAAGGAAACTCATATGAGAAGTACAGCATTCTGCAGACTATTGCTTACTCCTAAATAGTTTGAAAGGAATTTTGAATTTTTCCCAAGAGATGAATGAAATGTGGTTGTAACTTCCTAAATCAAGCAGAAAACAAGGGTTACACAAATATATTACTTGCTTGCAAATATAAATGTCCTTTTAAGATACATAAACCTTGCAGTAATTAGCAGAAGTCAGAACTACTCTTAGATAGGATTCTTGATGGCACAGTAGATGGGATTCATCAGTTTCCCATCTGCATTCACACCTTCATTTTGCATATTAGCTCACTGAACAATTCAGTGCAATATAACTAAGAACACTTAAAGCAAGAAGCTCCTATAGGTTTTGTGAAAATGAATGATTGAGCCTACGAAAAGAGATCAAATCAGTAGTCTCATGCCAAATTAATTCCTAAGTGAAAGAGAAGGGCAGCAGGGTGGGAAAGTTAAGGAACTTTGGAAACTGAAGGATAATAGGTGGGTTATTATAGACTGGAAATGTGCCAGTGTGGATCCATAGAACATAAATCCACATAAAAGCACTCTGTCATTTTCACTGTTCATGGCACTACTTGTTACCCATGCTTCTCTCTCTATATCTTTATCATGGTATGAGAAACCTTCCATATTCATTATTCCATGTGAACCTTTCAGGATGCTCCTCCATATTGGTTACCATGAATCAGACTTTTTTTCATTCTGTTCCATAAATTAATGCTTCGTATTCAAAATATGTGACAAATCTCTTCTGACCTTACTTAGAAAATGGCTCTGCTGAAAGCAGTAAGGTTGTGTCCAAAGCAACAGCCATCTGTAGCTTTCTGTTCTGCATGATGTCTGTTTCACATGCTCAAATTGTTGATAATTCTGCTGATAATGTCTTGCAGAAAAGCTTAAAGCTGAAGAATGGTCCCAATGATGTGACCTTTAGTGTTACAACACAATATCAAGGTACTTGCCGCTGTGAAGGCACCATTTACCTATGGAATTGGGATGACAAGGTTATAATTTCTGACATAGATGGAACCATTACACGGTGAGTTCATGAAAAGGGGACTATTTATTTGCCTCTGTCCATTGCACTGAAAACCAGGGAATTTTGAGGAAAGGAATTGTATGTCAGTATTTTGTGGAGTCTGTTTTTTCTCTGCTTCAGTTTTGTTTGTTTTCAAACACTGCAAGATTCGCTGGCTAGAATCATTATTTCATAAAGAAACATGCCACAAGCACTCACTTCTCAGTGTTTCCCTTTTTGGTGTTTTGTGATAGCATTTACAGCAGTGTTGCGGGGCGTTCAGCAGAATCATAGGCTTCTTGTTCTATCAGACTTATGAGTTACAATAGATGCAAAAAAAAAAAAAAAATCCAGACAAACAAACAAACAATGAACAAAAGGATTTTCAAAACTAATCTGGGCTAAATTAAAATATTTGATTTGAACTGACGCTTGAACTTTTTTCCCATTGCAATTAATCAGTTGAAGGGCAAACTGTTTTTTGGTTGCCAACATGAATTAATTCCTCTGCCTTTTCTATTTTCTTAAGTTTCAGCAAAGTAAATGAGACCTACTCTTCTCTTTGTCTGGACAGTAATTGAATTCTTTCACCTTACAATACTACTGTGAATCCTAATCCATTGCCGAATCTTTTCTCTGTAAGATTCAAGATAATTAGAGTAGTTGGATTTCTTGCTGTGTATCCTTATAACAATTGATCTAGTGAGGTGCTCAGTTCTTTGTACTTTTAAATATTACTGTATTGTAAATAATTTTCTTCTATGTAGAGTGGGAAATATGTTGAAACTAGTATAACTGTATATGACCAACTGACAGCTTGGTTATTTGAAGAGGTTAGAACATTATCGCATGCTTGGAGGTTTACAATGCTTGGAGGTTTACGATCTTACCTACCTTGTAGTTAGACTTGGTTTATTTAGGAAATGTAAACCTCAAAAAGTATACTTAATACTAACTGGTCTACTCCATAGATCTAACTGGTAGTTTGTATGCTATAACTTCCTCCTTAACTTATGGCTCACTAGCTTATCTGAGAAAACAGGTCTTGGAGCACTAGGCTGATTAAAACAGCATAGATGTGTCAAGACTATCTTGAAAGAAAAGGGAATAATCTCGCCCTCTTCTGATAGTAATCAGTACTTTGTAGAAAATCTAATTTTCTTGTGCAGCTAGGTAATGTAATTAGGGGAATTTATATTAGTCTCATCTGTTATTAGTTAAAAGCAGTAAGTCTGTTTTTTGTTTTGTTCTTCATTTCAAATACATTGTTTTTCTTTTATTCAGGTCAGATACTTTAGGTCATATTTTACCTACTCTTGGCAAAGATTGGACACACCAAGGGATTGCAAAGTTGTACCATAAAGTGAGCCAGTGAGTATTCAGTAAATCTGTTCATATATCTGTGATTTGTGTGTGTTTATTCATTTGCATGTGAAAGTTGAAATCTTCATAGACTGTTACGCTTACAGGTTAAGAGAAATCTCATCACTATCTCTTTGCTTACACAGTATAACTATCTGCTGTCTGATAGCCAGACCAATACCTGCTTTGTGATACCAGGAATAGAAGTCCCCTGTCAGTTAATGAGTAGCAATTATTCTCTTAATTATCTCAAACACATACAGTTCAGTTTAGAAAAAATATAGTAATCTAAATGAGTTGTATAGCTTCAATAAGTGGAAGCTTTTGCAACCTGGGAGTTGCAACCTTACCATATGAGACCTTCGTGTCTATCCTTGAGGATAGACGTTGCAAAACATCTAAGGATTGTTTAGCTGAGGGTGGTCATTGCAGGTGGATTTCTTGCCAAAGCTTACTTGCCTGGAAGTTAGGTGTCTAATCTAAACTAATTGCTTAGTTCTTTTTCTTTTGAAGAGGTTAGTAGAGAGACATGAGTTTCTTTACCTGTTGTGCATGGATGAGGTCTAAAATACCTGAAATGAGTCAGTTTAGGAGAATTTCTGCTGTTTCCAGCAAGCAGAAAGGGAGTTGAGAGAACAAGTGTGGACTCCAGCTGTCTAAATATTAAATTTCTATACCGTAGTATCTATCTTGAGTAGGAATGGACCATTTAAGGTTCTCATTGTGTTTATATACAGTGATGGTGGTCTTTGTTACTGATTGTTATACGATTCATTTCATTTCTTGCCTATATGAATATTTGCTGTTAATTTAAGTGGCAAATTTACAAATGTTAAAATATTTTAAAGGTTTTGAAAGTTATTGAGCTACATGTTGCACAGGGCCTGAGGAACTAGAAAAACTTGATGTTTCCTCTGAGTGTGAATAGGAGAACTGTTCTGAGAATAGTGAGCTTTGTCAGTAGTAGTTGAGGGGAAAAAGAGAAGCTAGGAGAAAAGTTAATCGATATCTGAATGGGATCAGATGAAGTGTCAGAAGTTGTATTCTGATATTCATATATCCAGATTTTTAGCATCAACAAGTTTTAGTGGTTGTTTTCTGTTCATGTTGAACAGACATTGGGGAAAAAAGAATGTATTTCTTAGATCACATTCAGCTGCTCTTGTATATTGAGCTTACCACAGCTGTTTGAAGAGCCTCTGGAACATATCTTAACTGTTGTTTTATAATCTGACTAGTTCTGTGCACTGTGGTTATGTTAGGACTTGTTTATTGCTTTTTATTTTACGTAAATGATAAATTATAAACCATGGTTGGTGGATTCTAAATTATGCCAGAGACGCTGGTCCATCCTCTAGTTCTTGTAAAGACATACAAGATAAGAGAAAAAACAGGACAGCATGTGAATTCAGATACTGGAACACTGTTTAGTTCCTGTGTGTGGCCTCTGCGTTGTCTTTGGTGAAAATGTTAATTTCTTTTTAATTGCGGTAGTTATTTCTGTGCCTGTCAGTACTTAGGGCTTTGCTGATCGAAAACACAAAAATGGGAAAATAGATTTGAGTCATGTCATTTTTAAAATTACTGAGTTAATTATGTAGCAGCTAGACGTTACAGCTGAACGCTACAGAAATATAGGATAGCTATATTTAATGGCCTGCGTGTGCTGAATACGCATTTGTTTATTTCACATTCTCTTGTAGGACTTGCAAAAGGAAATTCTATGAAGTTGAACTATTGCCTTTCGACTCTGTTCTGTTCTGACAGAACTTGTAACTTCTGCTGAAACTTTTGTTTCAGTGTCAGTACAAAGATTGCAGAACATTATATGAGAAATAGTTTTACTTTGCTCAGAGTTGAAAGGAGCATGTTGCTGCTGCACGTAGACCAGGTTTCCCCACCCAGAGGCTCAGAAGGCTGGACTATGACGTTGTTAATACAAAGAAGGTTATTCTGCCATTGTCTGTTTTATGCCAAGTGCTTCCTCTTAGCAGATATTGTTTTAGCTAATTCAAATGTCTGTGGTTTTAGTATGCAAGGGTAAGTAGAAAGTCATGCGAAGTTATAAGAAGACGAGATAAGCCCCTTGTAAGTGTAAATCATTAACTGTAGTGGAACCAGGCAGATTTTTATTGTCCAGCATTGTAACACAAATGTTGTTCCTTTTAAATATAGCTGTTAACCACCGTGATTGATTCATGTGAGAACAAACTCACAACATTATTTATTTCAAAATGCCTGCTTTGTTTTTTAACAGCATTATCATCTTTTGTTCCTGTTTATAGAAATGGATATAAATTTTTGTATTGCTCAGCACGTGCTATTGGAATGGCAGACATGACCAGAGGATACTTGCACTGGGTCAATGAACGTGGAACTGTGCTGCCACAGGGGCCAGTGTTGCTGAGTCCAAGCAGCTTATTCTCAGCTTTGCACAGGTACTGCAGTATCACTTTTGTGTAGAAAGAAATTTGGAGGTTGGTGAAAGCTGAATTGTCAGCGTTTTAATGGGACCTATTGAAATATTCATAATCATTTTACTTACATAGTGGTCCAAAGTTGAATTTAAAAGAAATTATGCTGAAGAAAAGACCACAATAAAATAGATAAGCAAATTGCTTAGTTTCTCTCTTAAACACACCCCAACATATGTCTGCAATCGCTGTCTAGGTAGAAATATTGCCTGTTTTTTTTTTTTTTGTTGTTGTTGTTGTTGTTGTTTCTGTGTGTGTGTGTGGATGATAAATATTTATTTCTTGGGGGCTACAAAGAAGTTCACCTGTAAATAAAATGAACTCTTTATAGTCCTGACTATATTGTGCTTTTCTACCTGGACAATAATTTTTTTTGTAGGTGTTGTTGTGTAACAAATAAATCATAACAGCACAGATATGAATATTGTACCTTTTTCCTAATTCAGCAAAGTATGTCAAGTGATTACTGAAAATATTTTAGGCTGTAAAAACGCTGCTGTGACAGGATTTCATTAGAATTTTTAATGGAAAGTTGTTCAGATGTTCTCCTGATTGAATGACATGCTACAGGCTGTCTTACCAGTCATGTTCTAAATATAAGACAGCGTGGAGGTACGCAGTGTTCTTCTTAGACTGATTAAATGATAGTCATGGTAAAAGCATAGCTGCTGTCATCTTACGTTCTTATATCTAGAAATAAATTTCAAGTGATACTCTTTTGAGTATCATCTTTAGACTAAAAAACGCCCATTTATTTCTCAGCTTCTTTGGTGTGTGGGCAACATATGACTAAATTGTTACCTGTGGATTTATTCACTGTGGTTTTAAGGGAAAGACGGTTTTATTCCTCCTTTGCGCATGCTCAAACTTTAATTTATATGTGAAACTACTCTTCCAAAGGGCTGTAATATTCCTATGAAGTGTCCGTGCTACTTGCATTTTCCTTGGCATATATGATACTAGGATGTAGGATTCTGAGCATCTTGGGTACTTTTGTGTCATGCTGGTGTCTTTCTCTGTTGTGGGAACTCCAGACTTCGCCACCTGTTCAGCATCCTTGCCAAGAGAAGCTCTTATGAAAGGGCTTTTACCCAGAGATGAGGCAGCTCCTCTGTTCATTAATGAATTCTGTATTCTGTAAGAAGCAACTGAAAAGAAATGGAAGATTTCTTTATTACTTCTGCTAGTTAGCAGTGATGGATGACCCTAACTGTAGAAGCACCTTAACAGTCTGAGGTCCTTTTAGTACATATGTTAATTACAATCCTTTAATTTTTTTAAAAAAATTGTGATTAAAAAACCATACATAGTGGTGGCTAATATAATCTATGTGAATCATATTGCAGTTCTCAGGAAGCAGTTCACTTAATTTATGCTTAAGCTTCAGTAGAAGTCCTCTTGTTTTGGAGGATTTATTTACTGTGGCCATCACATAAGCTTAGGAATGATATTTTTGTCTTGGTGGCCATTGTGACTTCCAAATGAAGATTTATTGGAGAAAAAGTTTTGCAGAAGTCCTGAGTAAA
>NW_024884142.1:7458411-7483895 GCF_019232065.1 Centrocercus urophasianus | reverse complement strand
ATAAAGTTAAACTGGTTTATGCTGTATTTCATGTGTACTTATTCATTTGGTGCTTCCCTCACTTTTTTCTTTTATGTCATTTCAGGGAAGTGATAGAGAAAAAGCCAGAAAAATTCAAAGTTCAGTGTTTGACAGACATAAAAAACTTGTTTTATCCCAACACAGAACCCTTTTATGCTGCTTTTGGAAACAGACCCGCTGTGAGTAATAGCTGAAATTATTTTTTGCAGAGAACAGAAATGTTGCTGTTATTTCACAATTCTGTTGCATTAAAAATGAAAAGCTTTAAATGGAACTAGAGAATATTTTATTAGGCCTTGTACAAAGGATAAAAAAAAGTTCTTCCTCCAAAATATCACAGTGCAGAGGTGGAAGAGCAGCAAACCGACTACATTATATCTACATAACTTAGCATAACACTAAGTACTGATTTAAACCCTAACTATGTAGTAAATAAATCCTTAAGCATTTGTGAAAATACTGGTACCATTTCACTGCAGCTGGTACAGTACCAGTGAGTTACCTGTGGACAAACACCAAATCCTTTTATATGAGCATCAGTGGGACTTAGACTTCAAAACACAATATTTAGAAGGATTTGGATGTCCCATTTGAGGGACATTCTGCTTTGTGGAGAGACCTATGTGCTTCTTGACACAGAGAGAGGAAGTCAAGTTTCTCACACATTCGAAGACTAAAATTGTGCTGTATGCTTTTCTTACTCCTGTCCTGGCCCAAAGGATGCTTACATGTATCCGCAGAAGGCAGCAGCCTTAGGGAGGATGCTGAGACTTCATATAAGCTAAGCAAAACTGGGACAGAGGCACCTTGACGTGTGATCATCCTTTCTTTTATACTGAAACCATGATCTGAAAAATGGTTTTGGCTCAGGAAGTAGCACTCTTGAAGTTTTTACAGTGTCAGTGGGCACCTAAGTTAAGCAGATGGAACTGTTATTTGTGCCCATGAGCCCTGCAGAGCGTTTGCTGCTTCCTCCAGCAGTGTATTGGTGAGTGGTATTTTCAGTGGAAACTAATGTGTAGTATAGGGCAGCCTGTAACATGGCCTTGAGAGAATGGTCCTTGACCCTTCCTGTTCCCTGTTATAACTAACCAGTTGGCTCCTTCCTCCTTTAGTTGCTGGAGAGAAATGGAACGCTTCTCGAGGGTGATTCAGGCGCTCTCCACTGACTTTACAAGATCTGAAAGCTCTAGTTAAACTTGAGCATGGAATAGATTCCAGCCTTAGCTGTTCAGCCTGCAAGACCTCAAATGCGTCTACTGGCTAAAACATTGATAGCTCGAGGAAATCACCAGCATAAATATGGACACCAGCCATAGTCAGTGTGAATGAGAACATTTAGAGACTAAGTATTTTAGATGCTTAGATGTTTGGATGAAGGTGCCTGGCAAGATATTTTGGCACTGAAGCCATGCACGTTGTAGCTACATTTGAGAGAGTTCAGCATGCCTTTCTGCTGGAATTCATTCTTACAGTTCAATCACATTTTTCCTAGGGTTGCTGGTATTTATGAGCAGTAACATTTTTTTTTTTTTCAGCTTCATCTTCTAACGAGTTACATAATTCAAAAGTATTGTCAGTGAGGATAGGAAGGGGGTCCCCGTTGACTGACCAGTGTTTTATCTGTTTGTTCCATCAAACACAGTTTAGTTTCCCCTATCAAGGTAACTTTAGCCATATGGTTTCAAAATTAATATTTTGTCTACTTTGTGGCTTCGTATTTTAGATGAACCTCAGAGTAAAACAAAATCATTATTTTCGTGCATGCATCAATAACAACTTCAACTAAAGCAGAAAATTAGAGTTTCTAAAGAGATTACTGATATCTCTTTCATTGCTGTTTCAGATGTTAAATACAATTAGGCTAGTTGCTTTGTGAACATCAGGATCATAACTTTCTCAATTTCCTACTTTTGCCACTTTTTTGTTCTTTCCCCAAATAAACTCAGTGGAATTTCAGTACTTGCAAGCATTACAGGTGCACATAGCATACTGCATGGTATAGAAATTAAAATTGTTTGCATCTCTTCATTAAACTTCCAATCTTTCACCATCTGAACTTTAAAACTATATCCATGGCAGCTAGGCCTGATCTTTTTAATCTTAATTTTGTCAGTGGGTTTTTTTTTGTTTGTTTGTTTTTTTTTATCAGAACTTTTTCATGCTTTCTGTAATAATTTGAATTTCTTAGAAGATATTCTTAACCCTTGCTTCTGATTGCTCTCTATAGCGTAGAATCATAGAATGGTTTGGGTTGGAAGGGACCTTTAAGATCACCTAGTTCCAACCCCTTGCTACAGGCAGGCACACCTCCCACCAGACCAGGGTGCTCACAGCCCCGTCCAGCCTGGCCTTGGATGCTTCCAGGGAGGGGGCATTCGCAACTTCTCCAGGCAACCTGTTTCAGTGCCTCACTACCCTCATAATAAAGAATTTCTTCCCAGTATCTAGTCTAAATCTCCCTCTCCCAGTTTAATTGATTCCCACAGTTGTATCTGTGTTACCTCCCGGGAATCAGAACTGCAGTTATAGTGTTTATACCTTGCTTTCCCTTTCTCTGATACAAAGTCAATTTATGGATATTGCACCAAGCACAAGAACTGGGAGATGTTTCCAGGGGTTTAAATAAACAGTTGTTATAACTTTCTTTTATGACCTTGTCCTTACAAACTAATCACTATTTTATGTCAGTTATGTTTTAGCATTGTTGCGAGATATTCAGTACAACACACTTGGGGAATGAAATATTCTCTGAAAGAAAAATGGAAGTGCAAATATTTTTTACCTCCAAATAATTAGGTTTTTATTGAATGTTATTTTTGTGTCAAGGGAATTAACTGAGAAACAACATGATTTTGATCAATAGTTTAAATTAAAGTGGCAAACTCCATACTTCACTGCAAATTGTCTGTTTCATGAGCTCATCATTACGCTGAGTTCAAGTTTGCAAACTTTTAGAGAATTTCAGATCCACAGTTGATAGATACAGTAACAATACTATGCAGATATATTCTATGTAATATATTTCAGGATGAATGCTACTATACAGAGACAGAATCATAATCCTTTTTAATTTTGCCTTCTATTTAGGATGTTTACTCATACAAACAAGTGGGTGTTTCTTTAAACCGAATATTTACAGTCAACCCCAAAGGAGAACTTATACAAGAACATGCAAAGACAAACATCTCATCGTAAGTAATCTAATCCCTACACTTTATAGTCTAAATTAATTTCCTTTTATAACCTATGACTCAACTTGCCCAAAGATGGATTTAATTTTAGTAATGAAAAAATATTTAGGATGTGCCAAACAAAATATTAAGTAAAATAAAGTGCAGACTTTCCACACTTTTCTGGTTAAACTGATACAGAAATTGTTTCACATTTAGTGTAACATATTCTATCTAGTCTACTCCTGAAAAGGAATAACAAGTGTACAATTTAATCTGCATAGAAAATATTTTAACCAGTTTTGTGAAGCCATCTGCCTTTTTGTGACCTTGTCAAAATTTCCTTTTCCTGAAACTTCTGTGTAGAAGAGCTAGGGAAAAAAAGTGAAGGAAATACTGAAGGCTTCCATCAAGATGCTTAGGCATCTCGGTTGAAAAGAAAAGGCCTTGTGTAAAGTTGAGACTGCACTTAATGGACAGGGAACCAAAGTGAGCATATATGTGTATGACCAGTTGAGTAGGGAGCTGTTAGAGCCAAGCTGGACAGCAATGAAGAAACAGCATGTGGGGCCTGAATATCTCGACAGGTGATCTGGGCTGAAAATGGCACCTTGTTCTTTCTAGAAAAGCATTCATTCAAAGCAAAGGTGGATTCTGTATCTGAACTGTGAATCCTGTTTGGAAGCTAGACACCAAAATTAAACTCAATTTTATTCATTTAAGGAGTATAACCTGTTCGTATAGATACAGCCATGTCTTGACTGGGGACTTAAATAAATTGAACTACTATGATCTGAGATGGTTTGGTATTGCATTTATTTATTTGTTTTTCAGCTATGTCAGACTGTGTGAAGTAGTAGACCATATTTTCCCTTTGCTGAAAAGAAGACATTCTTCAGATTTCCCTTGTTCCGATACCTACAGTCAGTTTACCTACTGGAGGGAACCTCTGCCACCTTTTGAAACTCAGGATGTACATCCAGACTCATCTTAACTGCATCTCCAAACTGTCAGCCTCAGAGCAAAGAAAGCGCTTGCTCACGTTGCAAGAACATCATTTGGCTTTTACTGTTGACAGTTCAGCTGGAATCTGTGATGTTGTTTTCATTTGCTGTAAGCAAACTTAGAAATGCTTCCTCATACTTAGTCACACTTCCAGATGACAAGAGTGAGCTGTACCAGGAATGGGAGTTACATTCCTCACTCTTCACTCAGCAACTCAAATCATGCCGTGCAGTTTCATTACTTAAATAAAAGTGCAGTGATGATAGAGTTGCGGTTAGATCTGTCATAAGATCATTTAGTGGTTCTGTATCCTTTGTGTATCACTGAAGTTGTCTTTCATCTCATCAGACACCACTGTCAGCTGGGGAGTTGGAGGCACTTGCCAGTCCTAACATCATTTTGTGATACATGTTGCAGTCCGTATGCCAGATTCCACCCTCTGAAAGGGCAAATGATTGAGCAGGGGGATTGGATCAGATGGCTTCCAGAGGAACCTGAACTAATTACTGAACTAGGTCCTCAGCTGTTGTGAACTGGTGTAGCCATCAGTGCCAGTGGAGCTGTGTTCATTTATTCCATCCTACTATTTTGATCTGATAACACTTTTCTGTGTGGAAATAAATCATGTGCAATATAAATGGAAAGTAAAATAAATAAGATGACCTGATCCTGCTAGTCATCTTACTGAGAAGTAGTGCACTTCAGGAAAAGCTATTTGGATTAAGATAAGTGTGACGGTGTAAGATGCAGGCTGCTGTGTGTAGTGCCCATCTTACTGGAGTCTGTGGTTTGGCTTCAGTGATTTTGTTTTTTCCTCAGTGAAGACGTCTTGCTCAGCATATGTGCTGAGTTTCAAGACATTGCTGAGCCAAGAGAACTGAGGATTTTGTCAAAATGGAATAGTTGTATTTGAAACATTATTTTTGGATAAATGTGAACTTTGATGCTGGTGAGTGATGCCTCTCAGGTTTTTACTGTATGGATTTTTTTTGTTTTTGTATCATAAAGAATGGATACTTTAGTGCCATTTACTTTCTCCAAGAGACTGAAATCTCCTCTTCCATATTTTTTTCCACTCATTTGTTCAGACACAATCTGTATGTACTGTTTTTGCTACTTGCTCTTATCTGCCTTAAGATTTAACTATGTGTGATAGAAGCAATACTGCAGATCAGTTGGTAGTGTTTTCCAAATGATCTGCCTTTATACAATGTGGTACTTTGCTTTAAAATGTACGCATCAAATAATGACCATATGCCAAATACTTCTTAAATTGAACTTGTAGCTAAGAAAGTGATGTTTTTCTCCTCTTTTTAAAGTACAATTAAAAATCTAATTGTTCTCTGAAACACTAAAAATGACATCATGGGATTCTGTGTATGTAGGATTTCAGTGTGGCTGAAACAGTGGTTTGCAAGCTGTGGTCTCTGCCGGCTTGTGATCTGTGAAGCTGTGATGCACGTTTTGCAGCTATTTTGCAGTGTTTTCAATTAAGAGTTTAGGCAGAATGGTCCAGGAGAAATTTTAAGATGTGTTTGTGGTTGATTAGCACCCAAAGGTTTGGGAACAGCTGTTCTGTATCACATTTGTTCTCTTTCAACAAATTCTGCTTTTGCATGTCAAAAGAGTGATAACAATATAGTTAGGATGGTAATTCTATAAATGGGGCTTTCTGACTTTTAGTGCTGCAGACTTTATCTGAGATGTCAGGGGGCCAATTTACCATTTTCCTGTGCCTTCAATAGTAATTACTAAGCACAGCCCTTTGCACAGCTGCAGTGTGCACAGCTGCAGTTGTGCAGTGGTGAGCCCTCCGTCTTCCTTTTTGCATGAACGTTGCTGGTTCGGAGTACATCCACTTTGGAGATACTGGAATTAATAGACAAACACAAAGAGGAAGAAATGTGTGTTCAGTAACCCAGACTGATTATGCTCTCCTTGCAAATTTAATGAAAATGCAAATTGACTGTCAGAAAGCCTGTATCACATTTCTCAAACCTTTAAGACAATCAGTGAGGATCTCAGGTTACCAAGCTGAAATGGTTGCATCTCTAAATATAGCCACAGTTTCTTTCAAGTATCTGTTTATAGTTGTCACTAATGATTGAATTAATGGATGAATACACTGATTCCTATTTAATTCAGTTTTGGCAATGGTCTGTTTCAATCCATTTGTGATGCAAAATTAAACCAACCCTTCTTTTCGGTCAGAAGCTGTCAATTTTTTTATTCTTCATTTGCACACAGCAACTTCTGCCATAAGAAAAATTCCAAGAGATATCTGCAACTGAAGCCTGTGTGGTTTTTATTTATGACTTAAACAATCCCAGATAACAATCCCTATTTTTCTATTTCATCGGAGTGTATTTCAACCCAAATAGTGTGAACAGTGGTTTGTTTTAATTCTGTCACTTTCATAGGCATAGAGCCACCCTGGTACAGGTAGGTCTGAGATGCTGTGAAATCCCCACCTGGAGGTTTTTTTTTTTTTTTTTTGGACTTGGTTAAGAGGGCTGGGTCTGACTTGGTCTCATATTGCCAAACATCTGCTGCAAGCATGAAGTTGGACTACATGACCTCCAGGGGTCCCTTCTGACCAACATTTCTATGGTTCTGTGACATTAACGCCTCATGTATGACAAATGGTATATCCCCCTTTGTATCTGAAAGTTTAAATATAGCTGAAGAGGAAAACAAATGTGTTTATATTATAACTTGTGCTTATCAAAATTGCTGACTAAAAAGATAGTTAAGAAAATCCAAGTTTTGGCCTGTTAGAAACATTGTTAAACTTTTGAAGAGAGAATAAGATATCTTGGTTTGGTAGCCGAGCAATTTTATGCGCAATATTTGAACTGCTTTATTAATTCATACGGAAGAAAAAAAAAAAAAAAGCATGGTTTAACAAATTCCTACTCTTTCTGTGAAAGAAAAAATCAACTTTCAGTGTAGTGCTGGTTTCTGTTACAGAAAGAATATTTGGTGAACGTAAATATGCAGGCACGTGAAATCGCTGCACGTTCTATTTATACAATACACACAAACCAGAATGTGCAGCAGTGAGGAGTGACTGATGTTTGTTTTTCATGGAGCTGATGACCATACTGCTCCAGCTGTGTCATTTGAGTGACAGAATACCACGCTTGGTGTATTAGTTGTGTTAAGGTTAAAATGTTACTGCTGTAATATAGGGTGAGAGGAAGAGGGTACTGGGTATTTTTATTTGTAGATATGGGTTATTATTTCACAGCCTATTTATATACAGTATTTACTCTGTGTATGTATGTGCTACTGCAATGATGAAAATCGTTTTAACGCCTCATTTTGATCTGAATGCAACATATATTACAACATATATTGTAATAAAGGCAAATATAAAAATTCTGACTTCTGTTCTTCTTTTTCTGTATGCTTTGATGTTGCAGGAGTGCTTTTGCAGACCTGCTGAAACTGTGAAGCACAGGGTTTGTATATCTGCTCTCAGCTGCCTGTCTCATACTGGGGCTGTCCAGTGAAACTTCTGGCACTTACGAAATTTTTGCTGTTACAGAGTTTGATCCAGAGCTTTTTCAACTGGAAGGAGTCTGAGAAAGACAAGGCCTGGTTCTGGGCTCTCACTGTTCTGGGATCTGAGAACGCACCTGGGAGCCAGGAGTAAACCAGACAGGAACTGGAGTGAACTGGGCAGTCAGGAATCTTACCCCGCCTCGGATTTTTCTTTATCTTTTTGTCTAATTCTTAGCATGATCTGGAAGACCAACAGTCTGATTGAATGGGATCATTGTGATGAATAGTACTGACCTGATAGCCTCCCTCTTCCCCTCCCTCCCTCCCTTTCTTTTTCTCGTTGTCATTGGCTATTCTGTTGGAGATGAACCATTTCCTCAAGTGTGTGAGAATGCAAAGCTGCTTTTTGCTCCCTCTGCTGGGTTTGCTGAACAAGCTAAGCACAGCCTTAGTGTCAGGCTGGTGTTGATATGAAAACAAAGATGTTTGGGGTTGATAAGGCTCTGCAGCAGCTAAAGTTCCCTGTTAAAAATAGAAAAGCAGCCGTATTTGGGCAGCCTGCACTCATTGCTTCTTCAGTCTTCTCTATTTTCTGTATGTCTCCGGCTTGAATAAACATTTACACTAGAGCTCTGGAGACGGGCTTTGAAATGAAGGTGCTTTTTTAATTAAAAGTCAGAGGAATTATGCTTTTGTCTCAGCAAACCAAACTTTATAAGGACATATTCATTGCTCCTGCAATATCTAATTAACACTAGAGGTAGAAAAGTCAGGGGAGCAAATCTCCTGAGGAGCAAAGACCATTATTTTCTGATGCCATGGAAGGTAGGGAATATTCCCAGACAGAATGCTATGTTAATTGGTTTCTTTTTAAATAAGTGTCTTAATTTGTGTTGCAGATACCACCAAGTACATCAGAATAGATTATTGCTAGTGGCAGAAGACTACTGATGCCAGGAGCCTAAAAATACAGCTTTCAACTAATTTCTGAATACGCAGAAAGGTGAAACCTGGTTGTATTAATTGTTACTGATTTATTTTTATTATATAAATGCTGCTGAAGGGCCTATACTCACAGTGCTGTAACCCTGTGATAGTCCTAATTCTTGTGCTTGATGTGAAAACTGTCTCCTCCTTTATTCCTCTACTGTGGCTGAGTGACGTGTGGAGGAGGTTAGTTGCAAATAAGAGACACAAAGTTGGCTCTAAAGAAAACCCAGCAGTGATACAGAGAGATGCTTTTGGGAAGAGATCCTCATCAAGATTTTCCCAGCCATTGGGATGTGATGGAGAAAAACAAAGGCAAAAGGAGAAATAAATTTTCTTCCAGGGGGAACTAGAGAATGGGAATGAAAGCCAAGTAAATGGCTAAAAGCAGCTTATTTCCAAGCCAGTGTTGAACCTTGGTTTGTAGTTAGCCAGATGTTGAGATGCATCCTAAGCAGTTTTGACCCAAATCTCATGCCTCTGCATTGAGCAGGGTAGGTGAGCAGGCCCTTTTTTCTTCATTTGCCCAGCAGGAGAGAAGCAGATTAACCAAAAAGCAATCCCTACTGACATGTCTGAGTGCTACTGCTAACAGCAAAATGAAGTTGCAACTACAGATGTACTTAAAATTTAGATAGATAGGATTAGAGCCTCTTTATGTATTTTTTCTTCTTCGTAAAATCAAGGAACAAAGCATCTATATGCTCTGCAGCACCTATAGCTCTGCAGTACCATACATGCACCCTTAGAGTAAGATTATTCTTGAAAATAACCGCAGTCTATTTAAGTGTACACTCAGCGACCTGCACTCAAACTTATGCATATTCTGAAGCACTTTGCTTGAGTCAGCTAATGCCAAGAAACCCGACTGGTGCTGGGGAGGTACAGTTTTCAAGCTAAAGTATTGATCTATTTTCTATTGGCTACTCTTGGACTGGTTTTTACCCTCTAGCACTGTCAGGTGTTCTGCTGACTGCCAGCAATCTATTTATTGATACAGGAAATCCATTTTGCCTTGCCTTGCTTTTAATGAGTTTTGCAAGCGAGTGGCCCCTTCCTGTGACTCAGTCTGCGTTCTCTGAGCAGGAGATTGTGGTTTTAAGTTTCACATTGGAGAATAACCGCTGTGTCTGCTTTCCTTGTCTGCTGGAATCTCAACAAGAGGAATACGTTTTGGAACAAAGGAATGTAAATGTAGCAGGAGAGTTCACATTTCTTTGCAAAATTGTATAAACATTCTCCTTTTCAGAACAGTTAAAAAGACTGATGCAAAATGAAAATAGGTCATGTTTTCAAATAATAACTTTTATCTCAGAACAGTGCTGCTAACACAGACCAAAAAGATGCTTTCACAGATTTCTCAATAGGTGTTGGTTCTTTGATTCATAACCAGTAAATATCCAAGAGCTAAACAGTGGAAGCCTTTTGTCTGATGGTGCTGGCATAGGACTAGCTCCATGAGCCTCTGCATGAGCGTTCAGACACATGCAGCTGTGGCTGCGACTTGGTGTGAACAGTGAGTTACACACTTGCACCCACCAATTCGTTTTGGACACTAGAAGCCAAGAGAAGGTAGAAGTGGATCTATTTGCTTCTGGCTTTTCTAGAGGATAGGGTAGAGGAAGAAGAGAATTATCTGCAGGCTTGGACCGTTAGCTCTGGAAATGTAGATTTACGTTAAAAGCAGCCATAAATACATCAAAACCAATGACCAGGACAGTTTCCATTCCCCATTACTAGATATAACTATTTATATTTCATGCTTAGTGAATATGCCTGTGCAAGTAAACAGCTGCCCAACAAGGGCAGGGACTGTTCCTTTCCACCACACCCAACTGGGTTGGTGCGTGTCCAAATAACATCCTGCCAAGTGGTGGCCATTTGCTGACCCTCTGCCTGTGTCTAGGCATTGCTTGAATGAGCATTGTGTGGGTGACAGAGCCCTGGCATAGATTATCCAGAAGCTGTGGGCTCTCTCCTTGGGGAGCTCCCAAGGCCATCTGGACATGGTGCTGAGTGCCCTGTTCTGGGTGTCCCTGCTGGATACAAACATCAAAGCTGTTACGTTCTCCACGTAAATCCTAGCTGGAGTGATAGTAGCAATGAGATATTAGGGCCTCCTCCTCCAGAGGGTTTAGGCTGGAGCTGAGCAATTTGTGTGGACTTGGAAAGGAACTTCAGTTCTTCTGTAGCCTAGTTTGATCCCAAGAAGAGGCACTGTCTGCACCTAAACTGCTTCTGCCTCTTTTTAATATTGCATGGGCTTACATTAGAGTGTGATATGGAAGCTGAGGCCATCTCTGGAGTTCTCCAAAATGCCTGTAAAGTCGAAAAGCTCTGCTAATGCAGACTTCTTAGAGAGACAGTGTGTAGGGGGAGGTACAGAAAATCATACTTGAGTGCAAATAAACACACTGGGAAAGCAGGAATTCAACAGGTCATGTTAAAAATGTGACCTTTCAGTTACCCAACTCAGCTGTCAAGTTCAAGGTAACAGAGACAAAGACTGGAAGAAAAAATTGCAGTTCTCAGAAACTGAAAAAAAAGTTTTATTGGGAAAGTACTGAGAGGAAAGAAACAGGGAGTGCTGAAAGTTATCATAGTCACTTTCATTTAAGAATACAGATATCAAATAAAAATTCAATGCTCTGTACTGTGGACTTAATTTCTGGTCCAGCTGCACTGTGAAGGGAAATAACATGAGAAATATTCTTATTTCTCAAATTAATGTGGGATGTGATTTTTGTTGGCTTTGTGTCAGTGCCAGTTTGCACTAGGATGGAATGACTTAGGAAGCTGTTCCATTGTGTGCACCCGCATTTTCTGCAACACTCATTTCTTCTCTTGCCCTGGGCTGCTACTCTCCACCTGCTTTCGGTTTGGAATCTCTTCAGTTTTTCTAATTCTAATGAATTCTTGTAAAAAAAAGGCTGTGGTTTCAAGAGCTAATGGTCTGATCCACTGGTTTGTCACTGCCTAAAGGTAAAAGTCACTTTCCATGTCTCCTCCCTTGTTCCTCCTGATTCTTCACTCCACTGCCACTCTGTACTTCTGGGACAGACTTATTCTGCACTAGTAGAGTTAACTAGACTCAGGGAGGGATCCAGTGCATGCCAGAATCAGAAAGTATATGTAGGGGAGCACAGGGATAGGAGGAAGAGGAGAGCTGGACTTCATATTTTTGTCTAAATATGTCTAACGAAACTGTAACATAATTTTCCCATGTCTATTTCCATACAGTGCCTTACTTCATCATTGTTTATATTAATCCTCCTATGACTGAGCACAGACCTTATAAAGTAACTTGCCTGTTATCCACCCGTGAACTTGAGAACGTGGATGTATCCACATCCAGATGGACCATGAATGCTGATGTACCACAAGTAAAGAAGTTCCAGGATCAAGACTACCTGCCCAAGACAAAAGGGCTGATGAGAAAACAAAAAGTTGGTTCCAAGTCAGGATCCAGCCCACACCCTGACCCACGTCTGTGTTGGTTGGGATGAATGCTTCGGTATACTTTGTGCCTTGGCTCTCTATGTTCAAGCTGAGGCTGGTGGCAGCTGCCTCTGTACCAGGAATGCTATGAGGACAAGGCCTTGCTGCCAATGAGATGCCAAGATATGAAACTGAGCGGTGGGAGGTGTACAAGGGAGGTATGTGAGTCACTATCAGCAGCTCAGCTTCTGAAGACCCAACTATCATAAGAAGTACTGTCCTCACTGTTTTCTGAGAGGAGAAAGAATTACTGTCTCCACACACTAACAGGAAACAAAAGGTCTTGGTAGCCTCAGCAACTTCAGCTAGTTTATGAGCCTGGTGCCAGGGTTCCAGGCACCATGTCAGCCTTTGGTGTGATTGGCACAAGGACTGAGAGGAAGCAGGTAACTCAGAGCAGACCCTGATTTGTCGAGTAAAAAGCTTCTGACATTCCAAGTGATTAAGTGGCACTGCTTTGCTAATTGTCTCTGGTACTGTGATAACCTCTGGGATGCGATCATGATCTCTGGACCCAGCCAGAAGAACCATGAGCACTGAAACTGTGATCATTAAGGCTATCTGGATGCACCTAGAAAGTGGCAGAGAGTCTGAGTGATGCATAGAAATGTCACATCAGCATTCATCATTGTAACAAAACATGATAGGACAAGGGGGAATGGCTTTAAACTAAAAGAGGGGAAATTTAGGTTAGATGTTAGGAAGAAATTCTTTACTTAGAGAGCAGTGAGGCCCTGGCATAGCTGCCCAGAGAAGATGTGGGTATCCCAACCCTGCAGTGCTCAATGCCGGGTTGGGTGGGCCTTAAGCAGTCTGAGCTGGTGGGGGGCAGCTGGGACATGGCATGGGGGTTGGAGCTCGATGATCTTTAAGATTCCTTCCAACCTTAGCCGTTATGTCATTCTGGGGTTCTATGGTATGTGCCACAGCAGCCTGGCTTCTGTGGGCTAAGTCCAACCAATTTGCTCTGGGGTTACCGCATGTTTGTTTGCTTGCAGGTTATGTCCCAGCTAATTTTGCAGTATGAGTCTAAATCCTTCAACCACACATCCACTTTGTAATTTAAGCCTGCATAATTTTATCTCTGCTTGCTTACACCCACTGTCTCCTGGTTTACACAGGCCATTGCTGGTTTCTGTAAGAACTGCTGCATTGATTGATATGCAAAACAGGAAGATAGGATGTTTTAATGTGGAACGGTATTTAGAAATGCATCGTCTGTGTCTAAAGTGAGAGATAGTTACTGAGTTAGACAAGAAGGCCATCAATTACAGGAGACTGAGGTTACGACCATCTGTCTGTTTGAAACAACACCAGGTGTTTGTAGAAGCAAATTTCCTGTGTTGCAACATAGGAGGAGAGTGGTAGGCAAGAAAACAGCCCTTCGGAGAGAATCTCAGTCATGAAGGAAGCTGCTTCTCATTTCCTTTTTTAGTACTGTCTTGTGGGAAAAAAATCTACTTGAAGAGCCTGACACACCTGTGTTGCCTGCTTGGTGCCACTGAGGGAAGAGCTCTCAGAGTAGCATCAAGGACCCTCTCTTGCTGATAGACTGAGCAGGACTCGTGCCCTACTGATAGGTCTCATCCTGGTGGGCTCTGTCCTGGTGGAGCATGGCGTGCCATATCCTAGTAAGCCCCAACCTGGTGGGTCCTATCCTGGTGGGCCATGCACTAATGAGCTCCAATCTAGTGGGCTCCATCCTGATGGGCCATTTTGGAGGCTCTATTAGGAGGTGATAACCGAGACCTTCCAGGTGAGCCCTAGCTCAGCAATGTCCTTTCATAACAAGCAGACAAGTGGTTAAAAATTAGGTAAATGCAACATCAGTAACTAGCAGCAGGACTGTAGATCAGTTTTTCCTAGTTTCTATTTCTATCAGTGAGAAATAGCCCTCATGGGCTTATTTTAAAGTTTAATTATTATACTTTAATTATCTGGTGGCACAGGGAAAAGGCTTTGGTTTGGTTATAAATTCCCAACTTAGATGAATTTCTCTATAAAACACTTCATTTAAGAAACAGAGCAAAGGTTGATAAGTTACAACAGTACACTTAGGCATCAGAGCCATTCCAAACCCAAAGTGTTAAAGAGAAAATGAATATCTAGGAGCAGTGATGTGTGAGCAGGGTGGGCAGATCCCAGTGCCAAAGCTAGCAAGCAAGGCTGTCCCAGTGTATCTCCACCCATCTATTCAATGCAAGCTAATTTTCAAAAGTTCTGAGCACTTATGGCACTCAGTGAATGATGGAACTCAGCACTGAAAGTGCTCAGAGCTTTAGGTAGTTTTGTGCAAGGAGATAACAGGGTGTCGACTAGTTTTGAAGTCACTGACCAATATACAGATTGGAAGAGGGGCTCACACTGCTTATTAAAATGCAGTGATGTGAGGGGTTACGTTCAAAAAATCAGGGAATTAGAGAATCAGCAAGGTTGAAAAAGACCTTCAAGACCAAGTAGTCCAATCATCCACCTACCACCACTATTTCCCAGTAAACCATGTCCCCACAGTACAGCACCTAAATGTTTCTTGGGCATGAACATGGAGGAACAGTTCTGGCTAATCTGAACTTCTATCTGTTCCCTTTCAACATAAAAATGTTCGGTGGCTTTTACTGCCACCGATAAACATGAAAAAATATTTTTATTCTGGAAAATAACGCTGTGATTGTAATTCTTAATAAAAATAAAAAGGAAGAATGTAGATGTCTGGTCAAATTAACTACCTACCGATTTACCTGTGAAACTGATTGATAGTAATAACCAAATGCATGACCCTCCACAGTGGTAAACAAATACTTGTTACATTCAGGCAGTGTCAGCACATCAGCTAAACAAAACCACTACCTATTTTAAGAAGTAGGCTAATCATTTTTATGTTCCTTTTAAGTGAAATGTTTTGCTATATGAAAATTTCATATTTTCTGGTTAGAGATGAAAAACTAATATTTATCATAATGATGGGCTGTATAAATATATTGTATTCCTTAACACTTCTAAATTATTTTTAAAGGATTTATGTGACAATTTGTCAGGTGTAGGCTTGGATTTTTTCATCTGGAATTATTTTACATCAAAAGAAAGGCTCATTTGCAAAGCAAACGGATCTCCAGGTTCTAAAATGATGTAAAAACGAGATAAAGAGTTGGTTTGACTATTAAACGAATGCATAAAACTGATGCATAATCACATAGTTCTGAGATTGGGCTAGGAAGAAATACTCAGAAAACTGTACTGACTACTTCTATCCAGAACTCTTGCTTTGTTGCTTTGCACGGATTACAGACTATTACCCGTTACCCATTTTTCGCTTCTTTTGATTCCACCCCTCCTTCCTTTTTTTCGTAGGGAGTTGTGCTTGCCTTACAAATTGTGCTCTTTTCCTAGGGATTATTCTTAACTTCCTTATGAGCTGTTTGGTGTGTCACTCTCAGGATCATTTCCTATTTCAGACGGACCCTGAGATGAGGTTTCCTTTGGTCTCATCCTGCCCATGTCTTCACCTGCCTCTGTTTAGCAGGCTGCAAAGTTGTGGCAGGAACAAAGTAGCAGCTGCTCATTGCACCAAGGCTTTCTGCAAGAATTTCACAAGAACTTTATTTATCCATTAAAACTGCAGACTTTGCCACACCTAAATCAACCTTTTGCCTGCCTAGTCTAGTCACTGGTTTTAGCTAGAAGCAAAGTGCGATAGGTTTGTGCAGAAAAACTGCAAAGCATCACTTTCTCAAATGCTGTAAGAGACCTTTGCAAGGCAACAGATGAGTGGCTCCATGAGCAGCTCTAGCCTGGCTTTGCGCATACTTTCAGCCCCTTGTAAGAGCATTCTTCTCGTCACCAGACAGCAAAAAAATTTCGTGGTGAAACAAGAGAAACTCGGCTAGCATATATGAAGTTTGAGCTGCAGGGTGATGGATCTGGCACTGACCTGCTGTGCTGGATGAAACATGGGCCTTCTCAAGCCGCCACCACAGCTTTGGTTTTCTCTTTGGAGTCCAGCTTCCTGGCTTGCTGGCCATACAAGGCTGAAACTTTTGAACCTGAAAATGCCAGTCTTTCCTGCCAAACGGCTATTCTACTTGATCAGGTCTGCACACATATGCAATGGCTTAGCTGGCAATGGAGAGCTCTGTGGTACAACAGCACTGGCCAGGTGGAATGTAATGCTCTCATATCACACAGCTGCAGAATCACTGGTGGGCCAGGACTTTTGGGTCCATTGGGCCCAGCCCTGCTCCAGCAGGGACACCCAGAGCAGAGGGCCCAGCACGATGTCCAGGCAGTGTTTGGAGAGCTCTAAGGAGGAGGCTGCACAACCTCTTTGGGAGTTCTGCCATCCATATCCTGAATGAGGCTGCTCCTGCAGCCAGCTATTGGCCACCCAGGATGTTTAAGTATCCCAGACAAAGTGCTGCTGGGGATAACTTAGGACCCATCAGTTGGTCCCTGCATCTTTTGGGCCAGGTAACAATTTCACATACAGCCATGGGCAGATGGCCAGGCAGCTGCTCTGCAAACCACCTTAGTGGACACAGTCCAGCCAAATGCTTCCTCCTGTCTGTTTGCTCTGAAGGACAGGATAGAAAACCTGATGCTGGGATTTGCAACTCAACTGCCATGCCTTTGGCTTGGCAGGAAAAAACAAAAGAAACAGAGAAAGAAATAGCAACAAAACCATCTTTGATCTGACTGCGAAATACACTCCGAATATGTGAGAAAGGCATGAGAATTTTTGCCTGCTTGAAACTTCCCATTGTTTTCTAAGGAGCAAATACTTTGGTGTATATTTTGTTTAGCTGGATTCTTTTGCTATGATGATCTGTCTACACTAACTAAATTATTGTACTAATGGCTCCATGATGCTGCATTTAAAGATTATAGTACATTTATAGCCCACTGATAAAAAGAAAACAAAACCCAAAATGCAAAAACTGTGTAAAAGCCAGGTATTAGCTATTATTAAATAAAAATAATTTACAGCTTACCACAGCCACAATGAATGAGATTGACTCACTCATGGGCTTTAGGACATTTTTTCTAGTTTTTATTTTACGAGACTGTACATGAAGGATGTCAGCTCAGTTGGAGATTTTCTCTTTTACTTTATGCCAAGGTTTTCAGAAGTGACTAATGACTTTGGGTGCCTAACTGGAAACACTGTAATAAGGCCTGAATTTCAGAATGGCTGAGCACCCATCATCTGAAATTTAAGTCCTTTTATGGTCTTTTAAATTCAGCTCTCAGGACTGCGGTCCTCTAATTCATCAGTAACTCTTGAAAAGCTTGGAAGTTATGGAAATACATTAAAATCTTTAAGATGCAATTTCCTCCTTAAAAGCCTTCTCATACCCAATTTTCCATGTCCCAACATGTGTGGAATTAGAAAAAAAGAAACTGGCAATTACTGAATGCAACGTGCTTTGATTTTATGATAAAGAAAACATGGTGCTCATTTCTCTACTATGGTGGAGTTTCCCTGCTTTTCTGATAAACTGTAATATTCACAACCACCTTTTTAAAGAGCCTTGCATCAGTTTTTTACATCTTCAAAATAAATCAGTGAAGTGGTTGCTGCTGGGAATTCAGCCTTTGTTTTGGAAAGATTGATACAATCAGCTGTCTTTATATAGGGAGGAATGATTCTCAGGATGCAGCAAGCACAAAAGGCTCGGGATACCTAGGGATGAAAGTTTCTATAATAGTCTTTATTTAATAGACTTCCTGGTGCCGTGCTGCCACAACCCACAGTTATGTAGTGGATGAGTATTGCATTTCACTTCCATTGCCTTTGCAGGTTCTGAGTAACGCCTTTGATATCTACTGGTATGCACTGCCACCAGTTAAACTGCTCAATTTGACATCAAGTGGGCTTCGTATTTCATTGCTCACCGGGAGGTAAAATCTTCCCTTACATAACTGGAGTGCTCTGCCTTATTATCTCATAAAATCTCTATTGTATCAGGGGCAGAATAGGAGGAAGCTAGTCTCTAAAATGGATTGTAACTGGAGGGTTTCACTCTGTCTATCTGAGCTGTTACCCACAGTTTAGATTAGAACTGATCTTTTTATGCTTCCCTCCAGGTTTGCTTTGGTTGTGTCCCCATTTTCCAATAAGCACTTGAAAATACCACTGGGCAATAATTGAGGCAGTGCCTGGTAATGATTCCAGCTGGTCCGATAGGAGGCACTGGCCCAGGATTGCTCCCAGGTGTACAGGGCACACGGCTGGCCATTCTCAGAAGAGGCTGCCAAGAAGCATCTAGCGAGGGGCGTGGGAGCAGCCTTGCTGCTGCTGTGGGCTGCAGTGGTGGGAGACTGAATGCTGCAGCTGGGCTGTGAGAAACTGAATACATGTGGCCCTGTGAGAGGTGAAGTGAGAAACCCAAGTGCTTGTTAAAACTAATGGACATCAGTGAGCACCCGGTTTTACAGTGACAGTATCACACAGAGGTGCTGTGAGTCCTTTTTCTCCTCCTGATTGACCACTTTATCATCTGAATGGCCCTGAAAATTTTAGCTCTAGGCAAGAACAGAAGAGGAAGTGTATTTTTGGATCTTCTACTCTCTTTTTGCTGAAGGGTTTTAGTGTCTATTATTTTCTCTGACTGTTGCCTCATGTCCTACCTCTGAACCCAAACAGCAGTGTTGCATTTATCACAGAATCATAGGATGACTTGGATCAGAAGAGACCTCAGGGATCAACCTGCCTCAGGAAGGGTTGCCAACCACTAGATCAAGTGCTAGATCAGTCACCCAGGGCACCATCCAACCTGGCCTTGAACACCTTGAGGGATGGGGCATCCACCACCTCTCCGGGCAGCTGTGCCAGGTCCTTACTGCCCTCTCAGTGATAAACTTCCCCCTACATCTAATCTAAATCTAAACCTCCCCTCCTTTAGTTTTAAACCATTCCCCCTTGTCCCATCACTATCTACTCATGTAAAAAGTTGAATTCCATATTATTTATAATTTCCCTTTAAATAATGGAAGGTTGCAATAATGTCTCCCTGCAGCTTTCTCTTCTCCTGACTGAACAAGCCCAGCTCCTTCAGCCTGTCTTCACAGGAGATGTGTTCCAGCCCTCTGAGCATCCTCTGGACTGATCCCATAAGCCTGATATCTTTTCTGTGTGTTGGGGGCCCCAGAAATGGACACAATATTCCACATAGGGCCTCAAGCAGGTGGAGTAAAGACAGCCCTGCTGTCCACCACTCTTATTCTATCAACTGTGGTTGGTATTTTCTGTGCCTTTATCTTCTCAGTCTCTGCCTTCATGTGACAAAGAGTGCTCTCTCCTTGGCTTTGGCCCGTTGATACACCAACTATGTGGAGGACATGGTGAAGTCAAGCAGCTCCTTATGCTCTTTATTTTACCAGTTTATTTTGCTTCTTCTTGTCAGATGAGCCCATCCAGACTGCAGTACTAAAATCCAGCCATACATGAAGCTATTTATCATTGTGCAACCTCATTCATGGTCAAGATCTCCAAGACCTCAGTACCCACATCCATCCACCCTCTTGGCCAGGTTCCACTCCTGTCCTCCTGTGTGGGCTGCGGAGTTCCAGGCCCACTCAGACAACAAAGTCTGTCCAAGACCAGCCAGACCGCTTGTGCAGTGAGACAGCTTCTTTTCTGCTTCCTGAATTGCCAGCCTGTCAGTAGGAGTCCTCATCAAGGCACGCACTATGGCACTCAGTGCAGACTAATGCCATGCATCCCAGCACTACCCCCTCTTCTTCCTTTGCACAATGTGTTGTGCTGGAAGGGTTTCAGGAAAGACAAATGAGTAGGAGGGTGGGGGAAACCTGTCTGCCTTTAGCTTCTGCTGCTGATAAGCAGCAATCTGTCTGACTTGAACTCTCAGATGTACTCAACTGCCTAAAGACTTCTGTTCATGGTACCTATGGCATTGCCTTTCAGCTAATCTGTGTGACTTCAGCTTTTCAAAGAGAAAGATAGAAGGACATACACCTCAACTGTCAAAGGGCTTGGGAACTGTGGGTTTGTAGATGTAAAATGGAGCAAGTACTTGTTTTAGGTGAGTCTATGAGTTTGGACAAAAGCATGGCACAGGAAAGTAAAATTCATGATACTTCGTACTCAGGTGTCTGTGCTGAGTTTGTGCCTGGAGTGGGTAAAATGTGGGCAATGAACTCTCTGAAGAGAATCTGAGGGTCAGCACTGGAGGCATAACCAGTTTTAGAGGAATGCCTACATCCCTCAACACACTGTACAGTGCTGATTGTGTCTTCATGGTATGCAGGGCCATACTGGTGTCATCTCTAGTTTTCTGCAATGAAAACTCATAGAAATTTCAATTGCCTAATCTGTGTCTTCCTTGGCTTGTGCCTTCAATAAACAGAGTGCAAGAAGTGTGCACAGGCTTGAGGGGTCGGGGATTCTCCCAGAAGGGCCTTAGCTGCTGGAACACTACACTGTACAGCTCTGAAAGCAGAAGTAAAATATGTTGTATCCAAAGCAGCCTAAAGAAGCTAATGACCATGGCAGTGGGAAATGGTGTCCTTGTGCTTCTGATAAATTTAAGTGTAAGATAACAGATGTGCCTGCATCCAGTATATAAACCACATTTCTTTCACATGAATTGCATCTAAAATTAAAATATGTTTTACTCTGAAATTACCTAGGAAGAAGTAACTGATGTCAGGATCAGGTGTTGAATTGAGATACCAGCTTACAGCTCTCTGTATCACAACCACCAGCAAGCTCAGAGGTGTTGGATCAAATCAATCCTCTTTGGACCAAGAAATACAAAACACAGTATAATATATGAAAAGCCAGAAATGTATCTGTAATGCACACTTTTTTTCTCCCTCTCTTTCCAGAGATTGCTGAATGCCAATTTTGCCTCAGTCTTTATCACCAAGACTGCCTTTCAGGAATCTCAGGCCCCAGAGGACAATCTGAAAGGTTGGAGCAAAAAAAGAAGAAGATCAGATCAGAAACTACTTGAGCAAACAAGACATTTGGTGGGATTTGGGTGGATCCCATTTGGGTGGGATGCACCCATGAGTGCTGAGGAGGCTGGCAAGTGTGTTTGCGAGGCCATTCTCCATAATCTTAGTGGCCACTGGGAAAAGTGCCAGAAGAGTAGAGAAAAGCAAATGTCACTCCTTTCTTTGGGAAGAGAAAAAGGGAGGACTTAGTGACTGCTCCTTGGAAGCTGATGGAACAGCTCATCCTGGCAACAGACAGAGGAGAAAAAAAATCATCACCAGGAGTAGTCATTGTGGATTCTGCAAGGGAAAGTCATACCTGACCAACCTGATAAGATTCTGTAGTGAAATGAGTAACCTGATGGATGAGAAGGGAGCAGTGGGCATTGTTTTCTTGGACTTCAGTGAGGTTTTTGACACTGACCACATAAGATCTTCATGGAGAAACTACTGGTGATGCAGTGCAGTGGCTTGTAAACTGGCTGAATGTCTGGGCCCAGAGGGCAGTGGTCAAAAGTGCAAAGCCTGACTGGAGGCCAGCAAGAAGAGTGTCCTATGGGTCAATACTGGGTCCAGTCCTGCTTAACATATTCATTAAAAATCTGGATGATGAGGTACAGTGCACTCTGAGTGAATTTGCAGGTGACACAAAATTGAGGGCAGTGGCTCATGAGAGGGCTGCAGTCATCCAGGGGGACCTGGACAGGCTTGCAGGAATCTCATGAAGTTCAGTCAAGGAGAAGTGCAGAGTGTCTGTCTGTCTGTCCATTTCTGTCTGTCCAGCTGTGGCTCTTCCTGTGAGCACATTCTATGAGGATGTTCTTAAGACATCTCCCCCAGCTCCGTCCTACCCAGCACAGCACCACCACCCCTTCCTTCACACACCTCTCTCTGCCACTCAGGCATTTGCATCTAATTGACACAGCGTCTGGATTTAATAGGAGGTCTGAAGAGTAGATATTTTTAGTCCCTAAATTGCTTTCAAAAGGCTGGTGCATCATTCTCACCCCTCTTCAGCCCTTCCAGACCTGCTCAAGGAGCAGCCGGGACAGGACAGTCTTTGCAGCCTCCAGAAGATGGTGCCCTGCTGTTAGAAAACAACGCTGTGAGCAGCAGTCGTTCCTGTTCACTGGCACAATGTCACACAAAATGCTTTGTGTCTGTCAGCACATTCCTGGAAGGTCACAGTGAATGATGAATGCTCCTGTGTAGGAGCTGAAGAGGTTTTGTTTTGTTTTGTTTTCTTTCTTTCTTTCTTTCTTTCTTTCTTTCTTTTTTTTTTTCCATGAATTGCATCACTTGGCCTCTTGGCTTCATTCATTTGACTCCTGTGGTTACAAACCTTTCCCAATTGTTGTGAGCCTGCTTCCTCCACAGCTCCTCTGTGGCCAAAGCAGGATATTCATGACTGACTGGCCTGGAGAAGCTGGATAACTTCCAGCTACTTTCCACAGCAGAGTTGCTCACTTCCCTCCCCCCGAGGTCTGAAATATCCTGTGGTTCTGGTTAGCTTTCTCTCCGGATGCACATCAGCTAAAGCATATGTATCATCATGTGATACTCAAGGTTGTTTCAGCACAGCTAATTATGACAGAAGCTTTATTTAGATGCCATGTATAAAAAAGATGAGTAAAGCACTCCAATGTGAAGCCAGGAGGATATTAGACTTGATCCTGAATGAAAGGCTGATTTTCACTGGCGTGTAGCACTGGAGTTCTCCACTGAGCTTTGCACATATGTCTAAGATGTTTAAATAATTCCAATAAACTATGATGTCATCTTTGCAGCTCCATTGCCATTTCCTATGATTTGGTTCATGATTTTTTCCCCTCTGAGTTACTAATTGCTCCTGAAGCTTGTGCAACTGAATGGGGCGCTTCTATTTTTCACACTCCCTGCCCCCCACACCATTCACAAAACACACTCCTGCTAGTTTTAATTGGGGAAAAACACCTACAGCCAAATTCAGCATTACTTCTCAATGGGAATTTAGCAACATCTGAGCAGCACAAGCTAGCCAGCCACACTGCTCTGTGTTTTGTTGGTGTGGGAAGTGTCTGAGTGCAGAGGAGAGCTCAGAAAAACACATGGCAGAGTGAAATCAAAAGAGGAACACTGAGCAAACAGTGTTCATGGGTTTGTTCTTGTGGGCAAAAACCATCTGTCAGGAGGATGAAGGTGTGTTCAGTGGCCAGGAGAGATTTACAACCTTCAGTATGTGTATATATGTGTTACTGCTCCTTGTTTTTGGTTGCACAAATGCAGCAGGGCAGAGGTTCTGGGAAAGGAGTACTGGGAACCTGACTGTGTGTTTGCTCTGAACAATGCCAGGCCTTGTTCTCTGTGCCTGAAGACATCTGGGAATATCTATATTATTAAAGTCTCTTTGTCCTCAAGACATGACAGCTGCTTATAACCTGGCTAGTTAATAGGTCCTCATCAAGTCTAATCCCTGCACAACTAGATCATTCTAGCTGTGCACAGAAACTGATTGGAGGATGCTATCTTTGACAGTTCCCAGTCAGAAATGGTTCTTGCCTTGCTAGAAGCATCTACCAATTCAGATGATGGGGATTTGTGGCTGTGTCCTGGCTCTACTCAATCTGCTGCTATGGATCGGGCTGGACAGACTTCCACAGGCCACACGGGGTTCACCTGTAGGACCCTAATCTTCATTTTGAATAGAAGAAAAATATCATTGGTATGGTGATTTAATCTTGATGGGGAGATAAACTCCAGCACACTGCTTTCTTATCACCCATCTGGAAAGGAAGATGAAGAGAAAATATGATGGAAAAGGTTCAAAGGTTGATAAATTAATAAGGTTGCTCATCAGTTACCATCACTAGCAAAGCAGACTCAGTTTAAGGAGTTTAATATAATTTATTGCCAACAACAAACAGACCAGAACCATAAGAACTCAAAGCAAACTAAAACCACCTTCCCTCATTCCTACCTGCTTCTACCTCTTCCCACCAAGCAGTGCAGGGGGATGGTGAATATAGACTGTACTCAGTCCATTATGCTTTATCTCTATCACTCTTCCATGGTCACTCTATGCCTCTGCTCCATGAAGAGCAGAGCCAGATGCCACAAGATGCCATCCCTCCTGAACTGATCCTATATGGTCTTCCCCCAGGCTGCAGCTCTCCAAGCTCTGCTCTGACATGGCTGCATATCACAGGACCCATCCTTCAGGAGCAGCAGTAGAGGGTTCCATGTAGAGCAGCTGGAGCTGGCTTTAATCTGACATGGGGGTGTGCTGGACTCTGCTCGCAGAGCCCATCCCTGCAACAACTCCCTGCTACCAAAACCTTGTCACAGAAATCCAGCACATGTGGGGAGAAGAAGCTGGGCTGGGAACTGGTGGGAGGGAGAAGATGGAAAGTAAATCTGGGGGTGGCAAAGGGAAAAGAGTCTGGATAGGACTGATAGGAGACTAAATAGAGCCAGAGAGAAATAAATTCAGAAACCAAATGAGTCCTTGCAAGTCAAAGTCTGTGAGGTTAACAAAGTGGGTGGTATTTTTTGGCCAGGTTAGATGGGGCCCTGGGCACTCTGATCTAGTGGCTGGCAACCCTGTCTATAGCAGGAGATTGGGATTGGGTGGTCTTTAAGGTCCTTCCTATCCATCCATTCTCTGACTCTGTGATTCTATGATTTCCCAGAAAGTTGCAAGGATGCACATTTTGCTGCCAGTTTGTTGGCATATAGGGAGAAACAATTTAAACTTCAAGACATTTTTTTTCCAGCAGCAACAAACAAGGACATTTTACAAAAGCTTGGGTGCAGACAAGTGAAATTGCAAACTGCTATCCAATAATGGCTACATGTTGCAAGATGTGAGATGAAAGGAAAATATCTGTGAAATTTGAAGACGTTTCATGCTGCATACATTTCCACAGATTGCATCAGATCTTTCAAGTTGTCAAAGAAATGTCAGGAAATGGAGAACCAGTGGTTTTGTGCAACTTGTGGGAAACATAAAAAAATCACTTGATTCAGAGAAAGTAACTAGAACTTGTTTGGTTTTATTTCGATTTCAAGAAATCCCTGGGTGCAATTATTTCCCTTAGATCAAAATATGCGTTTCCCTGCTCAGATTTTGTGGTCTGTGTTTACAGGCTCAGATTTCTTTGACACTCCCTCCGTACTGTCCAAAGCTGCTCTATGGACAGGCACACAAATAACATCAAAACATGACTTTAAACAAAAATCACTTTAGATCAAGTAAACTCTTTGTCGGCATCACTTGAAAACAATGTGTGGAAGCAGGTTTGTGAGGAGATCTAACAGAACTGAAGTCACCTTTTTCTTTCCACTGTAGCACTGCTTGGT